>NW_007579522.1:59017-95595 GCF_000690725.1 Stegastes partitus | reverse complement strand
AAGCACAAGTTAGTTTTGAAGGCAATTTTAAATTTTGATCTCACAATGTTCAGAGAAATCAAATGAATAGCAATCTGCTGGATGTCAGTTTGCTGCCAGCATGAAGGAAAAGTCACCTTTCTGAAGGATTCATCATCCTGCAACACATTTGTTTTTGAACCAAAGAGCACACGGTGAAATATTTCACAGTAAAAGTGAAAGATCTGACTTCCTGGTGGCACTAGAGGAATGTCACCCAGGATCACCATTAGGATTCATCGCACCACATAACGGTGGTGCAAGAGGCAAAGTCAGGAGAGCATTTCAGTCGGCAGGCTTCATTCAGGAACCTTAAAAAGGTATTAGATGAAGAAAACAACATTTTAAATCATCCCTGAAATGACATAAAATAATAAATGGAGAGCTAGTGAGCCCAATGGCAACGTTTTCTGTAGTTCTGACATTCACGGCTTGTCTTTCCACTGGTAACTCACTGTGACAGAACACATTTAGTTAACTTGTTTTTTTTTCCTGTTACGTAACTGAAAAATCTATGGAGTGGCGCAGTATTCCATTGGCCATGTGTGTCAGGTCAGTTTAGCTGGCATGTCAATGCAAGTGCCAATCAATAAATGGAGACCACTGGAGAGAGCTATGGTTGGAGTGACATCCGCATGCTAGTGTTTATCGGACTTTATATCTAAAAGCACACAGGATCTCTAGTAACGATCCCCTCTGGTGTTTTGTGAACTCAAATCATGGTTACTAATGCCTCTTTGAATTGGGATTGTGGCACCAAAAACACTGATGTTGTGGAGTCCAGCAATGACCATCGCCCTGCCCAATCTACTCATGTACACTTTTTCTGGTTTAACATCCCAACCAACAATTTACAACATCATCGACCTTGAAACCAGCAGTGGCTGGCTCGTAAAGAACCTTTTCACAGAAATACCAAAACACCAAAAAGTTGTGGGTTAAAATAACAACCGACACTGATGGGAGGAAATAGTAAACCTTTGAATTGAAGACACTCAGATACCATGACATTTAGCCACTACCATTTATCTCCATATAGTAATTAGACTGAAACACCCACTCTTGTGGAAAAAAACATAGAAGTTTGGCACAAAAGTAGATTACACGGCAACAATCTTAAAGGGAAAACACTATTATTTATCCAGCTCTAAGTTTTCGTTTTGTGGCTCGACTCAGGTAACTTCACAGATCAAAATGTATGCCATCCTGAGTTTTTGCACTCCATCAGTTTATCATCTGCCTGAAACACACTGGTTAAAGACAAGCACGCTTTCTTCTGATTGGCCGGCTTTGCGGAAGCCTTTGCCCGTGAGCACCACCTCATGCTCTTGCAGAGTGTAAACCAGGGGTGCCCAATCCTGGTCCTCGAGAGCCCCTATCCTGCATGTTTTAGATGTTTCTCTCTTCCAACACACCTGATTCAAATGATCAGCTCATCATCAAGCTCTGCAGAAGCCTGATAACGATCCTGATCATGTGAATCAGGTGTGTTGGAAGAGGGACATGTCTAAAACATGCTGGATAGGGGCTCTCGAGGACCAGGATTGGGCACCCCTGATGTAAACCAACTAAGTACTACAATTGAGGGTTCTTGGTTTGAAATGGCAACTCCTCAAATCCATTCATAGATGCTCAAGCCCAAATCTGATACAACAACTGTAGAAACAAAGATTACACCAAGACATCTCTATTTGGTAAACATTCTGTTCATTACCTGCTTATTGTTTAACATAAGCGTGAATTTGGTCTTGCCATCTTAATGCACATCAGTACAAACTTGTTCTGAGTGATCACCTATCCTGATGGGAGTGGTCTCTTCCAGTGTGACAATTCCCATCTATAGGGCACAAACGGTCACTGAAGGGTTTGAAGAATATGAAAAAGACGTGACTCATATGGTTTCAGAATCACCAGATGTCAACCCAGCTGAACACCTAGGGGAGATTTTACCTGCCGTGATAGACAGCGCTCTCCACCACCATTATCTAAACATCAAATGAGGGAATATCTATTAGAAGACATTGAAGCTGCTCTCATGTGACATGATGCCTCAACACTAGGACTCCTTAATTTGTCAGTCGCCTGTATGTGCCTGATCTTTGTGTGGGAATGGAAACACCAATGTTAAATGGCAACATAGATCATAACATGTTATTCTGTTCTTGCCAAATGGTTGCCAGCATTCTCCCTGCACCATCACTTACTTGCATGCTGGAGGGAATAAAAGGCAGATAGCACTACTCAAGCAGACTGTTTTGTGAGGACGCGTACATACATTGGCTAAAAACACCACAGTTTGTTTTGGTGGTCGCTCTGAGCCTGCAGCAGATGATCATATAACGTTATCTCTAAAGACCTGCTCGTCACTAAAGTAGAAAAAAACATCGAAAGCTTCGTATTTAGAACCATTTGAAGCCTGACCTTTTTTTCCCTGCAGGATTTTTTTCCACATACATTTATCTCGAAACTTTAGCCATGTTTAATGTACTCATTGGACATTCTAACATTATCTTTGTGACAGATGAAAGAGAAAGCCTAACATTTCCCTTTTAACACAGTTAGACGTCGCATCCAGCATGATCAGCACAATGAGGAAACGTATTATCTAACAGTGTAGGCTTTAAGACTCAGTGCAGCTACAGCACAGTCTTGACATTTGCAGTTTGGTCAACCTCGGGGAAGTACACCAGCTGATGAGCCAAGTCTTGTTAAATGTCACTTTTTGGAAATTCCCTGCTCAGTTCCCTGAGATGTTTGTTTTTTTTCAAACAACCTCCACTGTAGGATAATGATTAATGAGTAGGAAGGCTTGGATTAAATTCTTCATAGTCCCAAACAGGAATAAAATGTAAACAAAGCTGCATCCACACCACCCTGAACTGACAGGTCGATTAACACGCGGATAAAGAAACAACAAAAACCTGCTCTCAAGTAAAAAAAAAAGGCGACGTGTTGTCATGGTAACAAACATCCCAAAACATAACATAAAATAAGCAAGTGCTTGTCAATTAACTGTAAGTCAAGCATTGGTAAAGAACAAAAATTTGGGTTTATCAGCAAAATATTGACAAAAAAAATCTTTCTTCACATGATTTACCAAATTGAATCTACATATTTTTATATTTTGTCGATTTTTTTTTTTCTAATCCAAATGATTACTTAATCAAACGGCAGAACACTTTTTAATGTCATGATATAAAATCAGAAATTCTGTTTTATTTTGGCTGTAAAACATTTACAACAGAACTCACTATAAGAAAACAATTGGGGCTTCTACAGAATTCCAGCAAATAGACTCTTAACACACGACTCAATGTGCTGGGGAAAAAAACAAACATATCTGCATCTTCTTTGCTTGAAGATTTTGTTCTTAAATAGTCTGCTCTCTGTCTGCTCTGGCTTCATGAACACGTCAGAACAGTTCACGTGAGGCTTACTGAAGCCAAGTTTCCGTCAAAAAGACTCTGAGGAAGTCGAACTCACCTGATAAGACAGCATCAGATATCTGTAAAATATTTGCCTGCGGCCATAATGTTAAAAACCTGTAGCTTCATAGTACACCTGTTCCTACTAATGTCAGCAATTTGTCCTTAAAGTGCCCCGAAATCCCCAGAGGAGCTCTCTTGTACCGAAGCCAGACGATCAAGCTGTTCTCGCCGAGCAAAAGTACATCAGATAAGGTTTCTTTAAAATGTTAATGCAGGTGCGAGCGTTGTTCCTAACCTGTGTTTTAGAAGCAGAGCCCGAAGGACGCTGGCTCGGTCCTCTGCTCTGATCTGATCGGAGATGATCATCGTCTCCACCACCAGATGGGCGATGCCGGGCAGGGAGTTCTGCTCCAGGTCCAAAAGGATGGCACCTAGAAACGGAAGTTAGAGGAAAATGGGGAGCCGATGTGGCCGCTAAGACGGGATTCTCTGAGGAAGAATTTGGTACATAATGAGGTTTTGTTTCATTCCTGCACACTCCCATATTTATTCTATTCGATTGGCTTTTATTTGATCTCATTCCCTCCTCACTGTACTGGATATATCTTGCCTCTTTTGCATATGTTAGAATTCTTAACATAGTCTTGTTTTATACGTACATTTGATTTTATTATTTATTGTTGGTAATTAAGTTTGTTTCAATGCACTTATATTTTTCATCATGTCGCCGTGTATGATGACAATAAAGCGACTCTATTCTATTCTATGTGAGAACTTAAACACACAGCGCTGTTGTAAACCAGTAAACTAGCTTCTTCTGTGCGTCATGTTTATCCCTGTGGATCGTATTTCGGCTGCACATGGAAACAGTTAGACCACAAGAGTGAAGCTGAGGATGTGCTCCGCCGCCGTATGCATGCAGGAGCGTTTTACCTTGTGTGATGGTGCGGCGAAGCTCCAGCAGGCTGCGAAAGGAGAGCGAGGCCACATGAGGTTTGCCCCAGCGGTCAGTCTCCTCCTCCACATCCTCCTCAAACTTGATCCAGCGAGCCCGCTCCTTCCAGCGCATTTCATGGTCCTTCTCCACAATCAGCTCGTTCAGCTCCACAAACAACTGGAGACGAAGCACAAGCACCAAAGATTTACATTTCATACGGAGCTGTCCAGGATTACTTTTGGAACACATTAAAACAGCTGGGTATTATTAGGAGGCCGTGACTCATCTATCAAGCTGTTAATAGGGCATGATGGAGTTTCTGGAAACACACAACCCCCCCCTTAATTGTCCAAGTTCCTATCTTCAATGCAATTTGTTTTCCCTTCTTCTCTATTACTAAAGCATGCTATACAGACAGGGGGGGAAACGATGATTATAATCAAAGACAGCTAATGCAATGACACAGTCGGCGCACTTTGCCAACCGACAGAAAAAATCTGAGTGGTTTGGGCAGAACTGAGGGTAATAAAGTGGTTTGGAGGGACAACATGTCACATTTTGTTCTCGGAGCAACACAGAATGACTTCTCGTTTCTGTTTTTTTGTCACATTTCTGCCGTCAAACTGAGAGGAAGCGGTGTGCGCAAGCTCCAAGAAGATGACACTTTGAAACATTAATTAAAGCTCAATATTTTTATATTATCAGTGCATCAAAGGACTGTGTGGAATGTGATACAGGGTGCCTGTAGTGATGAAATTCTAATTACAGAACTGATCTGTTTCGGTCTATTAAAGCTTATTGTTTTGGTTTGACTGACTGTAAATGAACTTTATTTTTTGGTAAATTTAAATGATCTTATTAGACTTTTTTCCAGCAGCTGGTTTCAGCAAAATAAAAAAAAAGACAGCTGAAGTCAGTGTATGGTTGCTGCCTATAGCTGATAAGACAACATTATGTCAGGGTTTGTGTTGCTGCACTGCCCCCGTGTGGCCACAAAATCATTGACGCTGCTTTAACCCCTTTAGAGGGCACTCGTGGAAATACTTGGAAAGGTAAAATTCCAACCCTGGAGGGTTATTGGTAGGTATAAGAGGACATTTTTTCTTTTTTTAACTTCTTAAAAAAGTTTAGGCAGCAAATTCAAGTCAATATCACATGATTCCTCGCCTACCAAGGCTATAAAAAAACGATAATAATATATGGATAAATGATTGTAAAATACGCATATAAAGACGAAGGAACATGTATTTCCGACTGACCAGTTGTGGAACTTATGACACTTTTGTCAAATTATGACTCTGGCTCACTCGTGATTGGTCAGAGGCCGTAGCGACTGTGTTGTGATGTAGCCTGACCTTCACTGATTGGCTGGATAAAATCATGTGATTCTGCCCCCTGCCATTTTTAAAGCCTGCAGAAGTTACTATATACGGTTCCTTGCCCTATAAAGGGTTAAAGATGATTAGTTTTAAGATGTTAACTGAGGCAGCAGGTAAATACAAACTGAAGGATTCCCCCATTGGTCGATAAGTGGATGTTTTTTTTTTTAAAGTGTTGCTGCCACTGGGCTGCAGACCTCATGAGTTTTCTTATCTGCTGCCCTCTTCTTCTTCTTCAGGCTGGATAGCGGCGTAGAACTGTTGCTGGTCCGGGTCATCTGGCATCGGGACGACTTCTTCACCAAATGGCGCCGCACCCCGGGGTTGTCCTCAAATCTGTGACCTGAAGAGCAACGAGGACGTCGAGTCAAATAAAGCAAAAAGATCAACATCGCAATGAATTCGGCAGCCAACCGAACTCGGCCCGCTCTGTGCGCATTACCCCCGAATGCACTTATTAAAACTAGGAACACATCGAACATCCTGTTTAAGTTAGAAAATGTGCTCCAAGCTGGAGAGCCAGAAATCTAATTTATAGCTCTGTAGGGTTTTCCAGCTGACAGAAGAATATCCAGTAGCGGGAGGCCAAAGCTACATGGGTGAGGGAGATTCTGCAGTTAGTGTGCCATGGGAAAGTGTTCCAGAGGAGGTGGTTTCTACCCCCACGCATTTGTCAGTTCAAAAAAAAAAAGTGATTTCAGTTTCAGTTTCCTTGACCCGCAAATCATATTTTATTGAATTTAGGATAATGAGTCTTTTCATGAGACCCGGCACTGACTAATAAAATGTAACGGAGGCTTGGGTGGTCACTTCATTTGAATACAGGAACCGGGACATGCAAAGTCAAACAGCCTGTGTGGAAATGTGTGGTGCATAAATTATAGCTATGATTACTGTATAGTTTGGCAAAATTAATATAATAATTGGAGGGTTTTTATACATAAACGGTCAAATGTAGCAATTTAGTTACGTTTAGTTTTAACTTCCTGTTTTAGCTGCAATTTATGGATCTCTATGTATATTTCCGTCAGCTATTTTCTAATATGATTCGAAATGATCACACTGTAATAAGAAAGGCTTAAAGAACATATGGTTAAGCTACAGCCGGGGCTTTTGTAAGTAACGGTAAAGATGTAGGGCACAGTTTGAGCGTGGTTCTGCTGCTGACCAGTGAGACCGGCCTACGGCGCAATATATCTTTCTAAACAAACACTGTTTTTTTTTTATTTTGTTTGTTTTTTTCAATTTCTACATGAGCAGCTGGAGGCTGAATGTGTGCGTGAGTGTGTCTAAACCGCCGTACGTGTTCCATTCTGCTGCGTCATGCCTTCCTCGGGGAAACACAGAGGAATGGAAATCAAAATGAAGTTAGGCTGTATTTCATTTTGGACAGTCTCCTGAGGGGGGGGGGGGCAGCTCTGAAGCTTTGGCCTTGTGTGAACTGTTCTAGCTGATTTGGATGAGCTGATTTCTCACCACAGGGCGAAGATGGGGCGAGAAAGTTTCAGGTGAAAAGGACTTAATGTGGTTGTTGTTCTTTACATGCTGTCTGACTTTGTCCCGGACCGTCATCCTTGCTGAGGAGGCATGACAAAGCACCGCCTGCATGAAACTGCAAAATATTTGAAGCATCTACAGCAATACAGGAACGATTTGATACCTCGTGTCTAAACTTGAAGCTACCCACACCTCCTTGGCTGAGCCTACATAGGTAAATATAAATAAACCATACACTATGCAAATTCAAGTCACTTCAGGCGTTAGAGCCCAACATCAAGAACTGACACACATTCTTATTGGCTTTAGATCCATGTGGAAAAGTTATTCACCCCTGATGACTTGTGTGATGGAGATGTGAGCAGCTACTTGACTGGCCTGGATTGTTCGATTGGGTCAATGATAAAACATGTTTGAGGGTTTATTCACTCTGAGGAAAACAAGTCAGACAGGTTTTCTTTACCAACTATTCTATTTCATACTGATCTATGTGCACATTTGAAAATAAAGAAATTCAGACAATATCAAAAAATGTATTCCCGGCTATCCAAAAATCACAATATATTTGCTGGATATGTGTGTTTCATCGTTTTGCTGGCCTGAATAAAAGTCGATTGTCATAAAAAATCTAATATACAACATATTTCTGATGAGATCATTTAGCTAAATTGTGGCTGAAAACAATAATATGTGGATTCAACCCATGACCTTCAATAAGATGGAAAATGAAACCAACATGGAAGTGCCAAAAACTGCCGTTTATTGATTGGTCTTCTTAGTCTCCAAGAGAGAGACAGTCCCAATAGACTCTCATGTTAACATTTCAAACAGAAATAAACAGCCTGGTACAAAAACAACAGGTTTGGTCTCGATAGCTAATTTCCTTCATTACTCAAGGATGTGGCCACTTTTAGTGAAAGCCATCATAGGACATCTAGCTTCAGCTCCACTCATTCTCTATCTCATGGCTCAATTTATGATTAGCCTTCAGTAACGAGAAGACAGGAACTCCAATATAGCGATGGTTGATGTTCACCACATTGAACTTCCAAACTGCTCTTCAGGAAGCCAATGGATGACGTCACCGAGCGTGAACTCTATGGGTACGTCCTGTAAGCTAAACGTTACTGTGAGAAAAATGTACAAAATCCAATGGTACCTGGCTTCACCATGAAAAATCTGGTGAGCCATGAAGGTTTCACCAAATGAATTTTAGTAATATTACCCTGAAACATAAATAGATCCATCAACAACCCCAGTGGGAAGCATGATTGCGAAATACAGTATTTACACACAAAATACAAGACAGAAGTCACGTTCTCACAAGTTTTTGATAATTTGCTTTGTCACTGCACATCTACATCTAAAATGTTTGCTTTTTAGTAAGACGCCAATACGACACAAAGCTTTGGCACCAACAGAACGCCAAAGTAGGTCATTAGAGTCTTTGTGACGACGAGAAGAACAGCACTTGAACAGAACAAACACAACTATGCCATGATAGCAGCTCTGTGAAGCTCAAACTCCTCCACGCTGAATGCTCAACATGTGGACATGCTCATGACACAACAACAGGGTCTTATTTAACAGGTTTTGTTTATCTAATTAACCATCTTCCCCTCATGTGTTAGCATTCTAATATTTGCACTAAACACAAAGAAAAGCTGAGACTGATGCCAATGTCAATGCTGCAGGTTTGGTATCAACTAAAACACTAGATAAACAAACATTCTGACCTGGTGGAAGTGCTCCAGGGAGTTTCACTTATTTGCCAAAGTCTTAAGGACAATTCTTTTGAAATCCGGAACGTATGTGCCAAATATGCTACAAATCCACTCCATAGATGGGGAGATCATGAAGTACCTGGAAGCATGTTGGTGGTTCTATATGAAGAGCCAGGGTAACCAGAGATATCAAACTTACTGTTACTAGGGGGGAAACAAACAAAAAACAAAGAATGTCTGGTCATTAGGATTTACCCTCTTGGGACCACCAATGTCTAGAAAAATCTGATATTAAAACACCTCATTTCATTGTTTGATTTTTGGTCAAACTGTTGCCGGTTGAAGTAACTGAGTTTGGAGACTAGAGGCTTCTTTGTGCATCGCCTTGATAGTGTTCAAGATAGTCTGCATGTGAGGCTTTTAGGGAACACTAGAAAATTGTAGATTCTATTAGATGTTCAGCCAGTTAGGCTTTTTGGGTACAAAATTATTTCTATGTAGCTTCTTGGAGATGCATGAAATTCAGTTGAAGACGAAGCAATTTGTTCCCCTCTAACCCTATTAGCAGGAATGTAGCACAACATGGAAATGAAAGCGGTGCCCTGTTTATTTAAATGTGAAAATGTCCAAGAAAATTCTAACTGTCATTGTGATTGGCATTGACATCGTGATGATCGTTTTGGCCGTTGAGTCTGCACCGTAAATGTCTGTATGATGAGTACAAAGCCAGATCTGAATACCATCCATAGCAAAAAAAAAAACGATTGTTCGGATGCCTTTGACAGTGTTTCACCATCAGAAATGTTTCAAATGTTTTTGCAATCAACAAGTTTTTATGGGATACAGGAATTTTTCAGCATTTCAAAGTTTGCTTTGATTTTCAGTGCAGATGCATTCTCCTACATGGTCAACCCAATCAGTCTGGACTAGATAATTCTTTACATATAGAGTTATTGATTCTTGTGTTTTTATTGCAGAAAAACTAACTATTGCAGTTGTTTCCATTACGTGCAGGCCTTAACTGAACTCATTAGAGCTCATATTGTGGTGTGGCATTTCAGACTGACCACTTTCATTTCTTTTCTTTGAGCTGAAAACCAGCTTTTCAAATGACTAATGTGCCACATTTCTAAATAGGGATAAAAGAGCAGAACTGCACCAGATTTGTCAATGAAATGTGTTTCCGCTCTAGCTGTGGCTGAGCCCAAAGCCAAATGGGTGCCGCTGGATCAATAGAAACGTAGGAAACAGCAGCATTATGTCAATTCAGTCGATACTGGGAACAACTTTGCTCTGTGTGTGGCCATGAATGAGCTGTATATTACCATTAATTACGCTAGTAGTGAGCTGCATAATCAATGGAAACAAGTGAGCTCCTGTCCATAGATTATTCATGTAAAAATAGAATCGCTTGTCCGTGTGAATTTCCCATTGTTGTGATTGCATCAGGAGCATCGGAAGCATTACGTAACTTCCACTACTGCCAAATGTGCATGATTTAGAGCGCCTCACTGAACGGGAAGATACGAAGAGCTACCCAGCGAGAAGAAAAACTCAACTGTACGCAACTTACGTATGGGCTCCGGTGGCGACCCCAGCTGGGTGTGGATCGACTCCAGCAAGTCGTAATCATCGAAATTCAAAACAAACTCCTCAAAGTCCTCAATTCCTTCCACGTTTGAAAACGAGCCGTGGTGCTCGTGTTGGTGCTGCTTTGGGGTGCCGAAGCCTTTCTGGGTGCTGCTGCGTCGTTCTGGTCCATGGTGGTCGGTGCAATGCTTCTTATCAGAGGTCCCATGTCCTTGGTTCTCCTGTCCCTCAATGTCTGTCATCTCCACGGTCGGTACCTCCTCCTAGCCACCTCTCTCCAAGTGGACACACTGCTCATCCAGGGCTTCCGACTCTTCAACGCCGTCGCTCTCCCTGGGTCACTGTTCTGAAGAGTCCTGGTCCACCTACCTCGTCGTACTGGTTGTGCAAAAGCACCTAAGTCCAAACTAACCAACTCTTGAGTGGCTTCCAGGCAACAAAGCAGAAAGGGCTTGTTGGTCAGAACAACTGTGGAAGCTGTCGGAGAAGTCGTCAATGAATGTATTAACCTTCCAGTCAAAAAAATATAAATCAGACCCAAGATCCCCAATGTGACAAAAACTGATTTTGCCTTAAATCCAAATAAAATGCAAAGTTGAAGCAACACCCTCAGGCAGAAGCCCCCCTGTTGGATCCACAATCAGAGCGACACATAAATGGGAGACTTTGCTTTTACTGCACCTCCAAAAGGAAGTATTGATAAGGGATGGTCCACTGAGTGAGACCCGCCTGTCAGCCAAATGTCAGTGCCGCCTTTTTTTAACGATGTCCACAGCCTATTGATCCTCGCTGCTGCTGCTGCTGCTGCTGCTGGAAAAGCAAGAAAGAGAGGATCAGCGCAGAAGAGTTCATGGCTTTTGTTTCCATAGCGCCGCCATCATTTCCCAACCACGAGACATGTAGGAGGGTAAAGGTCAAGTTCTAAAGGTTGGCTTCCCCCGGAATTGCATTAAACTCAAAAAACACTGAGACGTACACCATCGCAATTAAACCCAACTGATGAGAATAGCAGTAAAAAAAAAAAAAAAAGCGCTCGTCGGCTGTGGCGTCCTGCTCAGCGGAGATATCATGGGGATGATTCTCAGAGGGAGCTGTGCCATTCCCGTCCCCGCATCTCCATGGAAACCACGCGTCCCTTGAGGTGTTGTGGTCTGACTCGTCTACAACAGGTGCGCCGATGTGAGCGAGACAGGACCCTCCATAAAAACGTGCTCCACATGCTTGAATATTGTCGTTGTGACTCACTGTCTGCATTGGTGTGCCTGCAGTAGAACACTTAGTAGAACAAAAACGTACGTTGCGGTCAACTAAATGACACTTTCCATTATGTTATACTGCTTCGAGACAGCTTAGAAAACTGCAGTTGATCACAGGACTAAACCAATTCTGAAAAACATATAAATAGGTCACATTTGTTGTGATGATCTACTACACAGCACACTCTGGACCGCCTGTATTTCTACCAAGCATGTTTGCAGGAGAAAATAATCCGACGAAAGAATGCAGCTGTTTGTTGTCTTGCTAGACTGACACCAGCTCTCCCCGGGGCACATGTGACGTGGTAATGCATATGATGCCCGTCTGCCGAACGCCTTCTGGACTCGCTCGTATGAGACGGCTGTCACAGGTGGGAGAGATTTCCAGTGTTTGTAATTCCTCACACTTAACCACACCATTACGCTTATGATCGGTTGTGCACTCTGTATTGTACTGATCTGAAAAGCAGCTTTGTCTCTCTCTCAAAGAAACCTTCTGAGATCGGTTAAGGATTGAGATTTATAATGACATAAATAAACTGTTTTCATTCCAAAAAAGGTGTATGGTGGTCACCCAGGACTAAAATCAACTCAGAGCGTAACTTAGCACCTTAAAACCAACGTTCGGTTTTAAGTGTGACTGCACTTGAAGCACAAATGACCAGAATGGAACAGATGACCGTAAACAGGTGATGTACGCCAGCCCTGTCGATGCGAAGCTTCAGTCGCTACAAATCCGATAGCTCGCTCTGTGTGACTCTGGATGCCCTGCTTTCTGTTTCCAGATGGGTCAATGATCACTCTGCTCTGGTAAAGCAGGAAAGGCCGGAGGCAGGGTCGCTGCTGAAGGGGAATCGACTGCACCCTCTGTTAATTAATGCGCCCTGATGCTTGGAGAGAGAGGGCTTTTCTTTGGCCGCATGAGCTTTTGCCTCCCGATCGGTCTCCCCCCGGTTGTTGCTTGTTGTTATTTTCACATCCTTTTACTGTTAATCACACACCATTAGATATGAGTCTGCACCCTTGGAGAACAACAGCTTCACTCCTGAGAAACAACTGCTACATGAGGGAGATATCAGTTGTATTTATTGGTTTGTTGATTTATCCATTTATGGTTTTTGAAGCTACGTGCATTCTCGGCAGCCTTGCATTGACACGCTTGATCGTGCATCGGTTGCATTTCGGCAACCTACATGTGCTAATGCTGTGATTTCTCTGTCCTCCGTCCTTTTGTGCGATTGTGTTGGAGGCTTATTTTAAACAGTGCATGTGTGGGCCAGGAGCCGTGTGGGTTGGTTTCATGAGACAGAACGTGTGGGATGCCCATGGTGGAGCCAAATCACAAGCAGCAGCAGCAGCAGCAGCAGCAGCAACTCACAAAACTTGTCAATGATCAGCCTCAGCGCAGAGTCGAGAGATGCCGCAACGGACTTTGAGCAGTATTTACAAAAAAGCAGGAATAAAGGCAATATGATTATCAAATATGGCTAAAGCGATATTGTTGACTTAAAATCCTTTACGTGGTCGACTAGGAGCTAATGGAAATATGTCGTCTTGACCCACTGAGAAGATCTCATTATACTTCAGTGCGGCAGTATAATAGAACTGGTCACTGCTGTGCGTTTAAATGTCAGGATATGACATTTAAAGACATTCAAATGAACATTTTTCTTTTTTTTGTTCTTCACAGGAGGTATTCTAATGATGGATTTGATCTGTCAAATGTAACAAAGAACAATCCCCATAATAAAAAAAGCAGGAGTTAACATTTAATACAGCTATGACTTCTTACAATAAATAGAACAGTTTGTTATTTTTCCAGTTTTGGAAACTGACAAGCAGCTGCTGAGACATCATCAGTCAAGGAAACTGATGACAACAAATAAACTACCACAGAAAAACAACTTCTTTGAGCATATGTGGCAAATAAAAAGTCACAATAATGTCTTTTTTTCAAGCAAGACCTGGTTTCATTCACTGCAGGGGAACAAAAGTCTTGGAATAAAATCCAAATTGTTTCAGTTGTAAGATAATATTTTCTTGTGTTGTACAGGCACAGTAGACGACTGTGCAGTAATAGTTTTAATTGCCAGTAGAGGGCGCCGGATCTCATCTACGAGTTCTAACCCTCAAATCAAAGAGCAGATGAAGACACTATGAGACCAAACATATCATGTGTTCCTCCTGGATATATTTAACCACTTAAAATGCATATTCTAAACAGGAGCGCAACATGTTACGATGCACAAAAATGGAGTTATCTGTTTTTGCAAATGAACTCTTCATATGTTGTTTATATGAGCTTAATAATAATATTAGAATCAAAGCAGCAGACTGCACTACGTCCTCAACAATGTTCAAAATAACATCAACGGTATCCAGCTCTCACTGGTTCTCTTTTACTGCTGGTTGAGAACATGCAGGTTCAGCAATTAAAGCTCTTTTTCTATTAAAGTATTCATGTGTGACCACTTTAATTGCGACTGAGATCTAGCAGTTAAACCAATAATGTCTTGACAACCACATCAGGTTCTACCACGGAGGTCTGATGGAGCACCGTAGGAGCACAGTCACTGACAACCTAGAAAGAAAAAAAAACTCACAAAGATCCCCCCCAACAACATTGTTGTGGTGTGGGCGAAAACTGAGTCATCTAAGAAGGTGCATTTAGAGTCGGAGGGAATCAACTCCCATTTCCCTGCTGGAAGCCTTCACTTTTCTGTACCAGCGAACAAACATAAATGTAGTTTTTCCAATCAGATTCTAAAGTAATCTTATCTCTTTGTAGGCCACCACAACGGTTTCACACAAAAGTTATGTTTCTACACAGTGAAAACACAATCCACTGTGTGCACTGCATTCAAAAGCCTTTCTAACATCGAGTTCACCACCAATCTCAGGTGCAATGACGGAAAATCTTTCAAAGTACCTTACACACATGCAATATGACGTTTATATGCACACGCGATGCTGTCCTGTATGCAACCAGCAACAGTGTTCCTGCTGGTACAGAATGATCGATCGATATTGCTCAGCTTTGATTGATGATTGATTGGATGATTTGATGCAACTCCACTTGTTATGACCCTGTGGGTCATCAAGAGTGCTTTTGTTTTTTTGCTGCCTGTTTCTGTCCTCAGTGTGTGTGTGGGATGAACGAATGGATTAGGAGCAGGTGGTGACCCTGGATTGGCTGTCTCACCTGCTGCCGCGCCTGATTCCAGCCACACAATTGGTCAGAGGGCGGACCAATCCACTATTTGAACAGCCCGCCAGCTGCACTCGTCCTCCTCACCTCCAGCTTCGCCACCTCAGAGAAAGCCAGCAGGCCGTCGCAACTGTACTGCAGGAGGATGCAGCAGTAACGTGTTTGTTCCAGGATCGTGTGCAACAGATCCCGAGTCTTGTAGTGACTCTTTGTAAAATTGCAGTTGGAGAGCAGAGTAGGAGGGAGAGGCCTTTTTCTTTTGAACCTTTTTCTCCTGTTTTTTTGTTTACTAGGTAGGCAGGTAGGTTATTGTCTTTTATTTGCGTTTCTTTTTCAACAGGGAAATTAGGGTTAGTGTAGGGTATGTTTTGTTTATTATTTTGGCCTATGTTCCCCCTCTACATTGTAAAAAATAAAAGAAACTGCTCGTTTTGATACCTGGCTTGTCGTGATTGCTGGCCTTCTTTGAGGTGGAAAGACTGGTGTGGAGCAAAATATCATGTTATGCTCAAGGTTCCCCTAGACCGGGGCATAACACACTGCAGCAAGTTACCGTCTTTTGCACATGTATGTAGACACATTCATTGTCAATATAGTACATTACGTGTACATATTCCACTTTGCTTCTCTAATGTTTTTAGTTTTTCAAGTGGTGAACAGTGAAAACGTTTCATTGACTGTGTGTTAACCTGCATATGACAAATAAATGAATCTGAATCTGTTTAAAACCTCAAGTTGTAAAACTGGGGACTTTAAAAAAAAAAACACTGTTGAATCCGAAGACAACTAACACGTCATCCTGTAAACAACAATCACCTTGTCGGTGCTATATGTCAGACTGCAATCATGAAAACAGCACCTTGATGTTTATGTTATGCTACACTGGCATGAGAACACTGTTACAGCTAAAAATGACATCTGAATTGTGGCCCACGTTATTTGTTTCCATCAATTTTTCTGGGAGGACTGGTTCCCTGGTTGGAAGGTGAATCAGAGCTGTGTGTCTGTGTGATGACAGCTGCCACGATCAGTCAGCACGGTGGAATAATCAATGACACTGATCATGCATCAACACCTATATTTTATATTTGACTTTTTTTTTCCCAAAACGCTGTAATTCATCGTGACAAACGGCTGCTGCTGTGAAACATCGGTGTGTGTAGTCGGCGCTACAGTTTTGACAAATTGAGCTGCAGCAGAATGTGACTCAATTGAGTGGAAAAGGTTACAAAACCATCACAAAACTGAAAAAGGTGGTTTGTGCACTGTGCAAAGTGTTGGTGGCATAAGCCCAGCAGGACAAGCGCAGTGCACGAGCAACTGAAGAGAAAACATTCAGATGATACTGCAGACTCACCGTCAGAGAGGCACAACCACCGTGTTCATTCATAGAGACATTGTGTTAATATCTTTTGTTCTTGTAGCTACTAAATACAATCATAAAGCTCGAGAATAACATTAAAAAATATATAAAAAGGATCCATTTTAGGTTCATTAACTTATACAAAAATAGTCTTTAGTGGCAGCCCTGTGTGTGTTTTAAACAGCCACATATTCCTTGTTGAGAGCTACAAAAATGACAAGAAAAATAGCGCTAAGATTTGATGAGATCAAACTAACTACACAGGCCGTTTAAAACATGACTGAACAGCTCCACATACAGTATGCATTTGCTGTTTTGTCACTTGCTACTAGAGTCACAACTAACACTTATTTCCATCTGCAAGTCTATAAAATTTCAGAAAACTGTCAAAAGTCACAATTTTGTGTTGGGAACCCACTATGATTACACTGATGACTATCAGGCTAGATGTCGCTCCCTCACACATTGTTTTTCAGACACAAAATAACAGATGAATTAGATCTGCTGCAAAATGAGCTTTAGGAAATTAAATCCAGTAATATAAAATATCTTATGGATGTTTTTTAACTGGCCATGTTGCAGGATGCCGACACAAACACAGAGTAAGTGTCATCAAGAGCTGAAATCCCCCAACATGGCTTCCAAAAGGTGCACTCACATCCTCTGAGAACCTTTTTTAAAAAAAAAATTTTTTCTATCTTCCTTACTTTTCATGTCATCCAGATCAGCGCTGGCCAACATCTGGGCCTCGGCCTCATCGGTGGGCACCTGCTGGTAGACGGCGGTCTCCAGAGCAGTCATGCTGCCGATGCAGATCCGCTCCCGCAGGTCATAGTTGCTTCGCTGGGCGCCCGGCAGTCGATGGTGGACGGGCTTCCTACGGAACCAGCCGCGGGCTGAGGTCGAACTGGACGGATCTGAGCCTGGGGGGACGCTGACGAAGAGAAATGATATTGGTTATAAGAATGTAAAGTTTATTAAATGTTGCTGTAATGAGCTCGACGTTGCATGACATTACAATTTAACTCTTCTTTCTGTTTTTGATGATACAAACTGACCTCACAGCTTTTCATTAAACACAAGTTTTTGATGTAAGGTGATGTAAAAATCTGCTATGACATGTCCACCTTTGTTAAACATTATCTCTTGGTTGCAATACCGTCATTTAACCAACAGAGGGCTTCACAACACAGCAACAGACCTGGATCCCCTCGACAAAGCTTCTGAGTCATCCTCAGCTGCGTTCACTCAAACACAGCATCACAATATTATTCCAGGGCACAGGCATGATGGCTGTTTCTGTCCTTTTATCCAGCCGGGCATTAGCAGACACAAATACCTGAATCACCATGGAGCCCCTGACCTCCCAGGAGTGAACCCCGTGCATAATTCAAAGCATCACCAAATAATTCATATTCTGATGGTCATGCATGTGAGCTAGCCAGATGGGTCTTATATTATGTAGGATTAAGCTGGAGCCATTAGTGGATCGTAATTGCCTTAAGAACTGCATGAGCTATTAGTGGTGATCCGTTTGATGGTTATATTTCTCATGAAGCCGCTCAAGACAAGTGCATATATCTATAAATATAGCCTACATATGCAATGAGAGAAGGAACGATACTCTATTGTTGTCTGCTCTGTCTTGTTTTGCATCATTTGATGCTCAGAAAAACACTCGACTCGTTTAAAGTTTTAAATTGAGAACACAAAATAAACCTCAAAAGAACAATGAAATCGTCTTTACTCAGTTGGTGCATTCACCTCCGATGCATATCTGCCGTGACAAAAAGCTAGTCTTAGTCTAGCAGGCAGGTTGCTGGTAAATCTGACGATTGATTGTTCTTGGGAGAATTTAACCAGTCGCTGGAAAACAAACCCGCAAAAGGCATATTACACCACAGGTAACCACAGCAACGCACTCGTGTGTGAGGTTTGTTTTATTACCAGTAAACTCTCCCTGGTAAAGCTGACCTGCAGGAATAATATGGATAAACTGACAACAAACAATCTTTAAAGCTGCATAATCAATACCTTCTTATCGGCGGATTAAAAGACAACGTGTGATGTGAAAGGAGTCGCCAGCAGTGAAACCCCACAGATAACAATCCCTTGACTGTTCCCTTCAGTGCTGCAAAAGTGTTTTAGCATCTTTGAGCACGTTGTTTTACTTTGATGGCCCACAACTTTTAATTTCCTTCTCCCTGCTTTAATCGGCTTCGTTTTCAGCCTCAGCGGGCAGATGTTTTCAGCAGCATGGGCTCTAACAAACGCTCTGTACGCTACCTGTCCAGCATCGAACAGCACAGAGACAAAGTCAGCAGCCAGCTGGTGAACACTGAGCAGCATTTTGCTGCTAAAAAGACATTTTTATCATGAGTTTGTGAAAAGCAAAACAATCAAAAAGTAGATAACGTGGTAAACTTTAGGGTTAAAAAATAAACTCAAAAGTGCCAAAAATTGCAGTTCTGCTAATGACCACTAGAGGCTGGCTCTAAAAGTGAGTCAGTCCCAATAGACCCCCATGTTAAAATACGTGACTTTACAGCAGAAATAAACATATTTACATTTACGATTTTGGTTTTGTTCATTTCTCCGTTCATGACAACCGTTCATGGGGTGAACTTACTTATTTAAACTGTACTAGCTTAAAGTCAGGCACAATTAATCACTTTGGTGACAGGTGGATGCTCACACTCCACCTCTTTGCTCATTTTTGGATTAGCCAGGTGTGAGGAGGAGTCATGTACAGAGGGTTTGTCCTTCTTCATATACAGTCTATGGATGATACACTTTGCTAAGGTGCACCTTGTAGAAGCCAAAAACGTAACAGCCGATAACATAGTTACGGCTGACAACGTAATAAATTATCCATCCATCCATCCATCCATCCATAAATTAGCCATTTTTATAATGTAACAGGCCAATAACGTAATAATTTGTTACATTTTTAAAAACCTATTACCTATTCCATCTTAAAAAGTGCAAATTTATAATGTTATCCGCCGTTGCTACGTCATCGGCTGTTATTACATTATAGGCTTCTACACACCTTGCTACTCCTGCCTTCAGAAGTGTTTTAATTCCTTGTACACAGTTCAACAAGTTGCTGAAAACACTCCTCGGTGTTGCTGCAGATTTGTGGGTATCTCCTTAACGACACTAATCTCCCGTTCCAGTACTTCCCAAAGATGCTCTAATGGACTGAGATCTGGTGACGGTGGAGGCCACCTGAGTGCAGTGAACATGAATTGTTCAATAAGGCAGTCAGAGATAATATGAGCTTCATGGCACGGTGTGTTATCCCGCTGAACATAGCAATTAGAGGATGGGTAGACTGCGGTCATAAAGGGATGGACATTGTTAGGCTGTGGTGTTTAAATGGTGCTCAGTTGGTCGTGAGCGGCCCAGAGTGTCCCGAGAAATGATCTCCACACCGTTACACCAACACTACTGGCCTGAATTGTTGAAACAAGGCAGGACGGATTCATGCTTTCATGGAATTAACACCAAATTCTGACCCTTCCATCTAAAATGTCACGACTAAAACGAGACTCTTCACACCGGGTAACGCTTTTCCAGTCTTCCACTGTCAGATTTTAATGAGCCCGTGCCCACTGTAGCCTTAGTTTCCTGTTCTTAGAGAGAACTTGATGTGCTGTTTCAAGAGGAAGTTCATTCAGAGATGCTTTTTTTGGGGTTGCATAAGTGGTTATTTGAGTAATCGTTGCCTTTCTAGAGACTCAAACCACTTTGGCCAATCTTTTCTGACCATGAACAAAACATTTTCATGCACTGCTCACTGGATGTTTTTTCTTCATTTTCTGACCAGTCTCTGTAAATCCTAGAGACAGATTAGTGTTAAATCCCACTAGATCAGCAGTTTTCAAGATATTTAAAACAGATTGTTTGGCACCAACAACCTTGCCACTTTCAAAGTCACCAAAATCTCTTCCGCATTCAGATGCTTGTTTGAATTTTAGCGGATCTTCTCGGTCATTTCTACTTGCCTACATTTGACTGAGCTTTTGTCACGAGCTTGTTTGATATTCGCTTCGACAAGCCCTTTAACATGTGTATGTAATAAACGCTCCTATGTTTATAGCTTGGAAAAATCAGTCAATGTAGCTTTTTAGATTGCGAAATTGTTCTGATTTTGGATGAAAAAGTTTTGTATTTTGTCTACCATACATCCATACCAGGCAGTTTTTATCCTAGAGCATTCCACCTATTGTAAGCTTAATTGGTCCTTCATTATCTTCTTGAGCCAGTCTAACTTGTTGTTGAGATTTTACTACTAGTTTTGAGTAATTTAATGGTTAACACTAGAATTATAACGCTATTTGATCAACACTGACAAGATTAAAATTGCTTTGTGGAAGTCAGATTTCTATATCACAAGCATCCTTTTCATCTCTTCATATATTCAAAGCAAATAATAACCAAATGGAATTTACTGTTAATGTAAATTTTACAGCACAACATAGAAATCATGTGGCCCCATCATCCATGACATGCAGATTTGGCTACTGAATCTATGAGACAGAAGTCAGGCAATGTAGTATACATCCCAGTGGACGGTCAGGGAAGTTCAGGGTTTGTAGCTGCAGTTATACATGTGAGCTAAAACTTTATGCAAGTTCTGTCATATTGAGTGGTTCCGTATTTGCTTCATTATATTTAAGGCTCATTTGCTCACGTTGTGTTTTATTCACCTTCATGAGTAGCGTAGCGGTGACACCATGAATGCAGTGGAGTGCTGGATTCCTGAGATTGATGAGCGTGTTCACAATGATGCTCTACTCATTGTCGAAAGTAAAGAGCTGTGAAAAGAGACTCAAGGTCTCTTGCTGAGATCTGTCAAGAGTGACTCACCACTCAACATGGCAATGAGATTTATTTCTGTCTTTAGACAAGCTCATTTCTTGTAATAGTAGAAATTCATTATTCTAGATGAGGATTACTTCTTTTAAACTCAATATGCTATTTTCTCTATTTGAAGACCATTGCATTAGCATTTAGGTACATTTTCCAACATACTGAGAAAATGTTTCTTAAATCTTGACAAATGTACGTACTTTGAGTTGGATTTTACTAATTTTAAAGGTCCCCAATTATACCTATTTTAATCAAAGAAAAAAGAAAGTCTTTAATGTCCCCACAATGTCTACTGCTAGTTCTACCTCAAACTACATCTATATGCTGACGACACCATTATTTATACATCTAGTTTCTTCCTGACTGCTACACTGTCGCCATCGCAGGCCAGCTTCACTAGCATCCAACACGCTTTCTCAGGTCTCCATTTATTTTTAAATACAAATAAAACTAAATGGATGTTTTCAGTGCATTTCAGTTTTCTGCTACAGATGACTGGAATCATCTGCAGGAGACTGTAAAGCTCAGCTCATTCATTTACTTCTCCTCATTTAAAAACTAAATTCAATCAATAGTACAAACCATCACATTTGATTTTAGCTATTTATCTCATGCATAACCATTTATAATTGTACGATCTGTTTCTATGTTGTTTTTTGTTTTTGTTTCTTTCCTGTGTTTATGTCCTCACTGTTTCTGTATCTACCTTTCATGCTGCCTTTTGGCCAGGTCGTCATTGTAAATGAGAACTGGTTCTCGACTTTTGTGCTCAGAAAGTTAAAGCAGTCAGCTGGAAGAGGCTTATTGGAAGAGAGACAAACTGCAGGGTCAGGTTCTTTCCCATAAGCAAACACTTTCACATTGTGTATATATACTACCGAGCAACCGGGGCTGCATGGTGGCTCAGTAGTTAGCACGTTCAAAGCCAGAAGATCCCTGGTTCGTGTCCCGATTAGGATGCCTGGGATCTTTGTGTGGAGTTTGCATGTTCTCGAAGTGCAGCGTGGGTTCTCTCCGGGTTCTTCCTCCCACACAGTCCAAAAACATGCTGAAGTTAACTGGTGATTCTAAATCGTCCGTATGTGTGAATGTGTTTGTCTCCTAATGCACATATATGGATATACATACGTCACCTGGTTCACTGCTCATTTAAGAGCAACAGCGGTACAAAATGGCGGAGATGCAAATCTTTTTAAGACCTACCATCATTGCATGTTTCACATTTTAAACCTATGCAGACAGCAGAGAAGGCAGCCCGAACAGAGTATACCAAGATGTTGAAATAACCCACCTGTTGCATGCTGCTGCTTCTTCTCCATCCACCTCTTCGTTCTGTCCAAGAACAGTGATATCCCCGTTATGAGCTGCCCCCTTTATCAGAGTCACCGCGGCTTTCCTCGACAGCGGATGTTCTTCGTTTTCCGTGTGGACAGTAGTGAGTGGAAGGGGTTCTTCCAAGTCCTCTTGGCTCCCCAAACTAAACTGAGAGGAAGAGGAAGATCAGTGAGAAGGGAGGAAGATGCCAGCAGGTGGTTCTACCCATCAGGATAACATTTCAACAGCAGACAAGAGTGTGCATCAGTTGTATGAATCTATCATTTCCAATGGCTCTTCAGACTTATTTTACCTGTGGCTGGATGTCAGGCAGCTCTGTGGGCGTGGCGGCCACCCCGGACGCCTCTGTCTCGGACTCCGCCTCTTCCTCGTCTACCTCGTGGATGGTGGGCGTAACGTCGGAGGGGGGCAGCGAGGTCTTTTTTTTCTTACGTTTCTTTTTGCGCCTTCTGTCCGTACTGTGCACCCTCTTGCGTAGACGCTGGGGCGCAGGCAGGTGGGTGGACAAGGGGTGGTGCGTGTGGTGAAATGTGTGTCTGTGATCTGTGATTAAAAAAAAGCAACAAAGAAAAAAAAAAAAAAGAATAAAGTGTCAATATACTAGTATATATACCAATACTGAGCAGATGCTGTGTAATGCTGGGTCCCTCTGTGAATGCAAAGCACGAGAGCAGATGGCACACGACTGATCTGTTGATATGAAACTAAATTAATGCTGCAAATCTAAGTTATGAATTCTCCTCAGGATGACAGCAGTGATGTTGGGGTAAGGCTATTAAGCTGAGCTATTTCACACAAGTCTGTCTGGAATACTCGTGGATGACTTCTTTTCAAACACATTGCAAAAAATGCTTTTAAACTCATATTTAACCCTCCGAAATCCAAAACCTTCTGGCAGGTTTGAAAGGCTTTGTGTCCTTTTAAAAAAAGGCTATTTATCAGAGCCAGAAACGGTAAAAACAAGAAAAACTTCTTCAGATTTTTGACTTCCTGTCACTGAAGCAACCATCAGGAAAATTAACCAACTTAAAATTGTAATAGTTATTCAAAATCCCTTTATTCTAAATTTCTAATTCGTAAACAAACAAAAAAAAAACAAAAAAACAAAAATAAACTAAACCATTTAACTAACCAGACCCTGTAAAATAAAATAAAAAAAGACCTCTTTGGCACAAGTGAGATGCTGCAACTCAGCAGTAACCAACGGCAACATGACAAAAATTCAAGGCAGATACGAGAGTATGAAAACACATTAAAAATGTACACAGTAAAACATATATATAGTATGTAGAGTCGCCATTTTTTCCAGGTTTGGCAACACTTGTAGGAAATTTGAAAAAGGTTGTATATGCTCATTTGAGGTTTTTTTCCCCCATTTTTGTGAAGTAAATAATAAAAAACTTCCATATTTTGCTTTTCACTATCTATGGCATAATAAATTTGTTTTTCTGCACAACAGACATCTCTGAGTTCCCTCTACTTCTAGACATGATGGTGCTGTTTCCATAGAGACGTAGAACTTTACATTGCAGTAAAAATAAGTCCACAGTAAGCAAAAAAAACAAACAACAAACACATCATCACGTCTTGGGGTTTAGCCTTAACAACCTAATGCATGACACAGAACTAGTCTAAGTTTAAGAAATCCCATCACTTGTAAAGCTACAGCCTTTTAAATGAATACAATATCGTATTCATGTTTTCTTAGGCTCTTAACTCCATTAAATAAAACATACGGGAGGGAAAATGGTGCGATTCTCAGATGACAGACTCTCTCTCTCTCTCCGTCTAATTCCCTATTAAACACTTGAAAGACACAACATAAACAAAAGCTTTAGGTTTTAATTAGCACGCAATAAAGGAGACACTCTCTGTTTAATAAACATCAAAAGAAAGCAGCTTTATCGAATCTTAGCCTCTATTATCTCCCGTCAGAGCATGTGGCACCCATCTGCTAATCTCTCCAACACTAATCCACCCAAAATGCTCGACATGCTCAGAATATGGTCCCCGCTCTAAATCTGATCTCTTCACACAACTGCGATGGACAAGGTCGCGATCTGTTGTATATGCTGTGTATTTATACACACAAATGACTCATATTAAATGATTAGTTACAGTGGATTTGTCCAACAGGTTCATTCTGGCTGCTGGTGTCATGAACAAGTGACAAAAGACAAAAAGAAATTGTGCTACAGATGAAAAGAAAAGCATTTACTACGTCCACTTCTGTTGTTTGCTTGTTTTCTCTTTTACATTTTATTTTGTTTTTTAGAAACATCATCTCTGACATTACCAGTATTGACTTCAAAGCCTTCATTTTCAACAGTACTTATAACCATATATATGTATAATAAAGGCTAGATGTCTTAAGGTGGCGTTTCGAACAGGATCACCCTTCGGCCATCTTGACACGGGGCAGCTCTCTGGCGGAACCTGCAGGAAGGTGAGTGATCTACACAAACGTAAATACTCTTATCTCGCTGAAATCTTGACGGATTTACAAACGGTTTGGTTTCTTACAAACTTGTGTTGTTAGCTGCAACACTACAAAATTAACCACAACACAACACAACGGCTGCAACGGAAGTGTCCGCATTAACAAGTCAAACAAGCAATGACTCTTTATTTGTAAATCAAAGTTAACAACCGCTTTAATAGCGCACACCGAGATTAATGGACACTATTTGCCATCAGCATTTTACTTTCTTTCGAGATGTTTCCAACAATCTCCGGCTTCTGCCCACTTCGTGTGGCGTTGCGCACTTCACAGTATAACTTCCGGCTTAAAAAAAAACACCTTCCGTTGCAGCCGTTGTGTTGTGGCTTATTTTGTAGTGTTGTGGTTAATTTGGTTGTGTTGTGGTTACTTTTGTAGCATTGTGGCTTATTGTGTTGTGGCTTATTGTGTTGTGTTGTGGCTTTTGTTTTGTTGTGACACTTCTGGGCCACCGTACTGTTGTGTCCATGCAGCTACAACATAACGTGTTCAGGGTACATGCAGACAGGACATTGCGGATTTTCTCACACTCGAAGTCTTTCTCGGTGTAGTGTCGGCCCATCCTGTCTCCGCTGGTGGAAGCAGAGTCACTGATGATGTCTCCGAAGCGCTCCACGGACAGGGCTTTCTCCCAGTTCTCCTCCTCCTCCTCTTCCTCCTGCTCCTCCACGGATCCATCCTCATCTTCCTCCTCCACCTTCACCTTCAAACGTGACAGACAAAAAACCAAAGATTTAACACAGTGCGGGCGACACAAGAGAGGAATCACGTGAAGCACAAAAAGGAGACGTGACCGGTCGGTTTGTTATGAAATCTATAGGGGACCTTTTTTGTTCTGATGCATAAAAGGGCATCTATTCCTGCACAAAGACACCACCATCGCCGTGAATGTGGAACTGGATGATTACATGAATTGTGCTACTCTGATTGCTAAATTGTATGTATTACCCAAGCGGGGAGTCCAATCAGATACTCCTTTAGCATGACACGGCTTGGCTCTGAAATCAGAAATAGCAGCCACATGGGGAGCATATTCACGCTAAATGACAGCAAAATGCCAATCCGGGGACGAACAAAGACATGTGGGGGAGTTCCTGCTTTACAGAGAAGCTGGTTCAACACGCAGCATGTGTCTACTTAAAAGTTTTTTTTTTGGATAGAGGCAACAAAGCCGCTTTTCACCAGAAATCAGTTTCACAGGAGAAACTTCAAAATGTGTTTTAAAATAAGCCCGTTTCATCAGAACAGTGTCTGTATGTCCTCGGCTACACGTAGAGAAGACATCAAATCAATACAACAAAGTGCTAAGCGGCGAAGACCTAATGCACGAGAGGGCCCCTGGAGACAGCAAGGGCTGATGGGAGTGTCCCGCCTCGGAGGTTCGCTGCCTCTGATAGGTCAAATCGCTGGGGCCGGCTGCTCCCTCTGCCTCAGATTGGCGCTGGCACGGTGAGCACTCTGGCTACCGCTCAGCGGTCTCACATTTCTCTGTGCCAGGGCTCCATTACTTCCTAATTACCAGTGGGATAAAGGGACAGGATGCATTTAATGATCCGAGCTACCTATCTACACAACTCCGAGGCAGGCAGACGTAGCCAGAGATAGACACAGAAGAAGGGGAGATTTTAAACCGAGCGAGCTGTAAAAGCTGTTGTTTTTCGCCGGAGGGCCCGCTCAATTGTGCTCATTATTTAAGGCGCTCTGTGTTCCTGCGAGCTAATTTCCAGATTCATTTCCCTTAACTTGCTCCGATCATCAGACCCCGAATTTAATGGTCCTGATGAAATGCAAGAAGCTGAGGTTGTTACGGAGAAGGAAGAAAACCTGGTTTCCCTCTGCACAAGCCCTGTTGGTGCAAATGACTCCAAACTCTTTCATGTCAGCTTTGAAGTCAGTCGGGGTGGAAGGACGCAGGAGGGGGGCGAAGCCAGCCCAGGTGGTGGAGGCTCTGTCTGAATAGGAGCAGGACCGCAGACGATTGTGTACAGGGATCCAGCGTGAACTCAAATGCAGCACATTTTAAAGAACCAATGGAAAGCAGAGATGTTACACTCGACCGTGACCAATCAGAGGAATAATCGAAGATGTATATTCCATCAGTGTGACATTTTTTAGGTCTAAAAACGGCTTCATATAATGTATGAGAGGCAAAAATCTTGTATATTTGACTGACCTCAAAAATCTGCAAATAGAGGATGCTGAGAGGTACGATGACTTGTAGAGCTGTGATGACTGTTGGCCTCCACCGATGCACAAAGTTTAATAAATGTAAAAAGTGCTCTCACAGTGGCTTCTCATGGCAGCTACTCATTCCAACTACTTTAAATACATTTATGTGTCAACCCCAGTTCAAGATGAGACAAAAATCACAATATTTTTGCAAGAAGACAGAAGTAGGTCTTAAAAATAAAAATATAGATATATTTTTTCAATTCCTTGTGTATAATATGAGCACAGATGTTTTATTTTTGGACTGGCATCATGTATATCCCTATTCCCTGTGAGTAAAACTGCTTGTAAGAATGTATCAGGCAAACTGTGACATTTTGCACGTGGGATTTGCCTCATGCTTGTGCTCTGATACTGCTCAGTAGCTCCTCTAGTGGTCAAAACATCCACAGTTCACCTTTAAACCTGAGCCCCTCTGTATGTTTGATTTTTTCTTTCAACTTTTGACAAAATAGTACAGAAGCCGAGAGCGGTCATGGCCGGCATTTTCTCGAGATAACGAGATAATTATCCCGCTGACAGTTTCGGCTGTCACTTCAGCCTTCAGCAGAAGTTGTCGGACTTCTTGGTGTGACGTATCTTATATAGACAGCTGACCGGGAACTCCGACATGACGTGTCATGAGAACAGCTGACCGGGCACGACAGCTTACAATGAAGCGCTCGTGCCCGGTCTCCTCTGTTGTCCGGCCCCCCGCTGGTGACTGAGGATGGAATCCCAGGTGTGTGGGAGGTCCCCATCCTGGACCGGGCACGAGAGGGCAAACACACACACCAATTATCTAGTTTTCATGAGAAAACGATTCTTGTTATCTCGAGATAACGAGTTAATTTTCTCGTTATCTCAAGAAAACGGCGAAGAAAGAACAGTAGCGGAAAACGGCCGCTCTCGGCTTCCGTAAAATAGCCTTTCATCCATCCATTATCTATACACCACTTAATCCTCACTAGGGTCGCGGGGGGCTGGAGTCTATCCCAGCCGACTTAGGGTGAAGGCAGGAGACACCCTGGACAGGTCACCAGTCTATCACAGGGCTACACTTAGAGACAGACAACCAAGCACACTCACATTCACACCTACGGACAATTTAGAATCACCAATTAACCTCAACATGTTTTTGGACTGTGTGGGAGGAACCCGGAGAACCCAGAGAGAACCCAGTGTCCTCAAAATAGCCTTTCAGAATCATCTAATATTGTAAAACAACTACTTGGAGGTTAATCTACGGCACACTCTAGTCTTATTAAAACTGCATTTATATCATGTTTGAAAACTATTCACCTCTTAGCTAAAAATGCAAATACTGCAGCTGCTTTCTTTGGTTGATTCTGACAAACTTCAGACCAACACTTCTAAAGGCTGCTGATTGATAAAGGTTTAGAAATAAAGTGATCATTTATAATGAACAAGAAAATACTTACGAGTATCGTGATTAGCTGAACAAACAGAAAATTAATGTTCCACTGTTACAGTAATTGATAGTTTAAAGTCATTTTTAGGTTTAAATGCCAAAAAAAATAAATCGCAGGTTCCTTCCTCTCAGATTGGATTACCAGCTGGTTTTCTTTCATTTGCTTTTGGACCATTTGTTGGATAGAAAAAGCATGACGTCACCTTGGTGTCTGAGGAACAGCGATAACTATGAATCGCTATTGGCTGACATTTACACACAATGTGATTCACTTATTCATCAAAAAATTCACAAAAAAAAATACCCAGCAGTCAACAGAGCGGATCCTTTGAAGTGTTTTCTAAATAAACCAGAGCGCAAAGCAATTATCTAATCCAGCTTTCAACCACCTATGTTGTCGAGGTGGAGACTGAAATCTCTAATATAAATATTGATAATGAAGGCTGGCGATCCCCACCCAGTCTGTTTACTGTGAGCGTTATCACTGTGGGTTACCATCCACATCAAACGCAATATTTCATGCATGAAAATTAAACTTCTCTGCGGCCGGTCAGGCCACCGCTGATCAATTACGAGGAGGGGAAGCTTCAATTAAAACACGAAGAAGAAAAAAAGCTTGATCAACAGAGCTGAGCTGCACTTCAGTTAAAAAAAAATAAAAATGCTGTTTAACCTTTTCTCATGAACTGTCCAACTTCTACTAGCGCATTAATATTTCATATTTAGTGCAATGATGAGCCAGAGAGATGCATTAAAATATTTATCAGCTGCTGACGACTATTCAGGAGATGCGTGTGTGTGTGTGTGTGTGTGTGTGTGTGTGTGTCAGTGTTTGCCTGGTTTGTGAGGACCGAGTGCTCCGTCATTAGCGATCAGGAAACACTTCCAAAGTGCTGCAGCTTCACTTTAGGTCTAAAGTTACAAGGAGGGATTGGATTACCACAGGGTCTACTACTAGTGCTGGGATTAGTGTAAAACTTTTGCAAAATAATTTACGTTACAATAAGGTTTTAGTTACGTTTTAACCAGAAATCTGTGTATTGAATCTGTGTAACTGATTTAAATTCAATACATAATAGTTTGTATGATGGATATTTATGATTAAAATCGGGAAAACTGTGGATACAATCATGTGCAGGACATCCAGAATATTTACATCTGTCATAAAAATGTATTCTGGAAGTCTAAAGTTTCCATTGGAACAATTAAAAGCTGTCATGCAGATCAAATCAATCAATCAAAATCAAATCAGGTTTATTGTCATGTTGCTGTACACACACAGTAGTACAGGCGAGATGAGAGAGCGTTTCTTCAGGATTATTCCTCCAGCAAGTTTTGCAGAATGCACGTCTGGGATAACACGCTAAACGTTCACTCTTGCTGTCTCCTCAAGGGGGCGCTGTGTCCATGCACGCTGCCATTCGTTGAACATGGAGAATCTCTTCAGGTCCTGGTAGGTCTTCAGGGACACAAAGACACACACAATGGTGTGACGATGGTGAAGCTGTCTGTCTGTCTGTCTGCATCCCCTCCAGCTGTATGTCCGTCTGGGATGTTGTCATGGGGCCATGTTTCTGTTAAAGCAAACACACAGCAGTCCCTCCACTCTCTGTGGGTTTCTCTCAGCAAACGTAGCTCGTCCAGCTTGTTGTGGAGGGAGCGGACATTGGAGAGTAGGAGGATGGTCCTGCTGGTCTGGAGGGGTTAGCCTTTAGCCTAGCATGGATCCCAGCTCTCTTCCTCCTCCTTTATGTTTATACCATTTGCGCTTCCTTCTCTCTCGGGTAACTGCCGGCGTCGTCTCCAATCGGACTCCGTGTTGGTGTAGTATGTCCACATCACAACCGATCGCCGTAATTTCAGCGCCGTTCACTGTCTTGATGCCCAGCAAAGTCTCCCGTTTTGTGGAATGAACGAGACACTCAAAACGTTCACTTTCGTTCACTTTCGCAGGGGCCGCTGTGTCTATGCGCGCCGCCATCACCATGACAACATGATTCAACAGATGCGACCATAACAACTATTGTCTTATTTGCTAGCAGCAGCAGGTTTCTATCGACGGCAGACATCCTCCTCAGCAGCTTCACTGACTATATTGTATAGAACACTTTGTCATTTTGTATGAGGAACTATTGATATTTAACATTTACTCCCAAGACGCCCCTGTTGGCACATCACCTGTCTGTACATTACTGTAACAAATGTTGACTTTATGACAAAAATATGAAATTAAGCACAATTTCAACTGTAGGATCCTCGTGTTTGTACAGTTTATCTCAAAGACGGTGTCACGATTCATACTTTAGTGTTTTTTAAAACTTTTTCCCCCCACATTTCTGCACTCTATTGTGAATCTAAGCTTTACTTCTCACTTTTCTATTCTGGCCATATTGAGTTTTTTTAAGCTTGAACATACTATGAACACAAACCATTTTGGTTTGTGTTCATAGTAATGCATCATACTTCTGTTATTCTTTTAAGCGCTGCATTTATTCTCACGTTCCTGTAATTTCTTCGGAGCAATATCTGCCTTATTTATTCTGTTTATTTATTTTTAAGAATTTAGAATATTTTTCTAAATTGATCCCTCATTGGGGGAAATGTGCATGCCACAGCAGCATCCAAAAAATATAGAAAAGAAGGTACTATGAAAAAACAATAATTAAGTAATAATGAAATGAAAATGAATGAAATGAAAATGAAATGAAAGGAAAAATACTTTATTTATCCCAGAAGGGAAATTCAATATTGTAAAAAGCTCACTTTTTTTTTTTTTATCAATATAACATATAGATATACAACAATAATAATCAGTCAGTCAGTCAGTCAATCAGACTTGTTCTTCAAGGTGATGATAAATAATAAGTAATAAAAATAAGTATATACACAAGATGACAAAAATATACTATTGAATGAAAAACTACATACAATATTGACACTGAAAAAGAAACTGATTGCGCAAATTTGCTGTGCAAAGATGAATTATAATCACAATTTCAGGAAATTATCAGCAGGAGCCGTTTTAAACTTAAATGAACTTAGTGCATCGAGTCCATACACTTGACACAAGCTAACGCTGACAATTAACGTGAATCGTTATGACTGCTCGTCCAGATGAAGGCTGGTTAAAGATGCAGACTCAGGTGCGTGACTGCTCAGATTCTGTCAACAGCACGCAACGTACTGACAGCCAGCAAACTGCTGCTGCGTTAGTGTGGAGTTATGTCACCTGTCACACCCAATAAAGCTCAAATAACCACCAGCAATAGTTATACGAGCATCGACTGAAGCTGCTCAAACAATCCACCAGTGAGGTTCTGACTTATAGTAAAATATTAAGGCAACCCATAACGTTGAGATGAACGAGTGAAATGCAGCATCAGAGGCCCTCCTCCATCAAACAGTTGGATAAACAGTACCGGGGAGTAAATGTAAAACGTGACGTGTCAATTTATTTCACTGATAATCCCACTTATTAAAAAATCAGGCCGATAAAAATATGCGAAATATGTCAGTTTCTATTCCCCAGCGCAGCACTCTGCCGTTCTGCTGCTTCCTGCTCTTTTCATTTAGCGGCTTCCTCCTCCCTTCATGCCGGGCCTCTGATTGAAGGAGCTGGCACGCTTCCCAGACAAACACAAACCGCAACCAACATAAATATCAGCATCAGTGTTTTGCTTTTTCTTTTCACTGTGCAGCTGATGTTTGTGAGCAATTATTTAAACATGTTTGCCTTTTTATTGAATAGGATTTTTTTTTAAATCGAAGGAAAGAAAACAAACTTTCCTTAAATATGGTCCAGTTATTACACAACTTAGATTCTCACGATTATTTCTGTTCCCTCCTTTGAGGTCCCGATATCAAACAGCAGCAGCAATAAAAAGCACTTTTATTCAGGTGTTATTTTACTGTCTACGGATAACAAAAGGTTTGGTGAACAGACTGAGACCAGCTGAAGTGGTGGCAAAGTGTACTATGAGTTTACTATTATAGTTGACTGTAGCGTCGATATATTGAGAAAATGAAGACATAACTACAAACCAGTTACTGAAAATACAAATGATCCCATTCAGCACTGAGGCTGTTAAAATAATCAAATGTACACGCTGTCTATCGTGTGTTGCTTTATGAATAACGCAGGTTTTTTTTAATAGCCGCAACGTCCCATCAAATAGAAATGTGCAAATCTTGTGCCATCTAATACACTATGTGACATTTTAATAAACTGTACTGGAATTTGGAGACGATTGAGCGCACCTGAATATAAGCCCAGCCCACTAACGTTAAAAAGAAAACAAGTTTTATACTGATATAGGCCGCACTCATCTGTAAGCCGCAAGTGTCCACGTTGTAACGAGAGATATTTACACAGAAAGATTTTTAAACTTTTAATAAAATCTGTAACGTCCCCAACTTTTTTTGCACAACGGACCGGTTTTACGCAAGAAATGTTTCTACGGACCGGTCATTGCACACACAAACAAATGAAATTATTTGTTAAATATGTGTTTACTTTTTTTTCTGTCTCAGCATCAAGTCCATCCCACTTTCCAGCTCACCGGAGGCATTTGTTTTTCTTTTATACATTTCGGCAGCGGTTAAACCGACGACTTCGTTTAACGGCCCAGCGTGAAAACTGACAGTCAAGTGCAGGAAACAAGCACAGACGGAAGTGACGGGAAGATGAGCTAGTAGTTTTTCAAAATAAAACACCCTGTAGACTGCGCTGGAAAAAAATAAAACAACACAACTTTTTTTTCTTTCCTTTCTGTGCAGCCCGGTACCACTGGGACCACTGTCGTAAATGCTTTTTTACGAACAGTTCCTGTAACACGGCTGGTTAAAAAAATAAAAAATACAGCAGCCTGCCAGGAAAAGTCGTTGATCGCTACCTTCATCTTCCTCCTGCGCACTAAAACCACTAAAGTCGTCTTCTTCAGTGTCGGAATTGAACAGCTTCACAATTACTTCGTCACACACTTCCTCAGTCTCTCTTTCGTTGTCGCTCTCAAATTCGTAAAAATCCATAAATTAGTCGCATTATTGTTTAAGCATGTGAAAAAGTAGCGGCTTATAGTCCAGAATTTACGNCCAAATCGCCATTTTCACATTTCTGTTTGTACAGATTAGACACATGAGACATACAGTGCTAGTTCATAAGCTTCAGACATGCTGGTTGGTACACAGCTACGCCTTTTCCACCGAGCTGGATCCAGTGCTAGTTTGGAGCCAGAGCCTGACTTAGAACCACTTCGTTGTGTTTCCACCACCTAAGCACCAGCTCCAGGTTCTCAGCACTGGTGCTTAGCAAGCACCAACTCTTTGCTGGGCCCGGAGCTAACAACTGAGTACATCAGGGGCTGGGGCCGTCCCCAGCCCCTGATGTACTCAGGGTGATCATGACCAACGACACCGATGAATGGGAAACACAATCGGTCATCTGTGCCGTTTTTCGCCAGGACGTCTCTGGTCAGTTATATCGGAATGACGCCCAGGACACGCAGAAGTTCTGCACAAACTGTTGCGTGTTGAAATCAGGTACAGTTGTGTCCCACCAGCAGCACCACAGTGGTAAAATAACGCACTTTTATAACTTTGGTGTACTTCAGTATTTACACTTAGACATGCCATCTTCTCGTGAAAAACGGAGCGCGCCTACATCCGCCGTTTATTCTGCTCATAGAAACAACCGCATGAGAAAAAATCACTTGGTTTCATCTTGGACAAATCTGACATTAGAGCACCCTGGTTTACTCTTTTTAAAGTCGTTTTTGGTCGCACAACTTCCTGAGCACCGCAGCCACCAACAGCACCTACTACAGCCCGCTATGTGGGGCGTTCAGGGAACATCAGTAATTGTAGAGTCTGTCAATAAGAAAATGTTTTGCCTGTGAGAAGGTGGGAAGTGCGACCAGTGAAAAAGTTTGTCTGGAACGCTGTGTCCGTGTGGCATGAGCTAACGGTTAACGGCTACTTAGCAGTGACGTATAGCGTGGCTCTAACTTGACTCCTGGCCAATGGAAAAGCAAACAGGTTCTTAGCATTTGAACCAACTAAGCACTGGCACGAGCACCAGCAATGAACTAGCAACTGGTTCTTCTTGGTGAACAAGGGGTCATTTTGAAGCCGAAACGCCAAGCTTGTATTTTTTTACAGCTTGAAAGATCCAACGTGTTCAATCGTCAGCTGTAGTCGAGCTGGAAAACCTCCTTTTGATACCTTTGAAATGGGCCGTGCTACCAGCTTCCCACGTTTGTCGTCTCAGTGATAAACCAAGCGAAACAGATTCTGGCTCAAAGTTTAAACCAGGGGTGTCCAATCCTGGTCCTCGAGGGCCACAGTCCTGCATGTTTTAGATGTTTCCCTCTTCCAACACACCTGATTCAAATCATCAGGATCGTTATCAGGCTTCTGCAGAGCTTGATGATGAGCTGNAAGTTAGTCTGGAACAGTGGTAGTTGTTTGTCGGTGAGCAACAGAAAAACAAAACCAAATCGCCATTTTCACATTTCTGTTTGTACAGATTAGACACATGAGACATACAGTGCTAGATCATAAGCTTCAGACATGCTGGTTGGTACACATTTACCCCTTTTCCACCGAGCTGGATCCAGTGCTAGTTCGGAGCCAGAGCCTGACTTAGAACCAGTTCTTTGTGTTTCCACCACTAAAGCTTCAGCTCCAGGTTCTCAAAACTGGTGCTTAGCAAGCACCAAGTCTTTCCTGGACCAGAGCTAAGAACTGAGTACGTCAGGGGCTGGGGGTGGGGTTATCGTGACCAACGAGACCGATGAATGGGAAGCACAATCGGTAATCTGTGCCGTGTTTCGCCAGGACGTCTCTGGTCCGATCACAGTTATATCAGAATGACGCCCGGGACACGTAGAAGTTCTGCACAAACTGTTGCGTGCTGAAATCAGGTACAATTGTGTCCCATCAGCAGCACCACAGTGGTAAAAAAAAACACACTTTTATAACTTTAGTGTGCTTCAGTATTTACACTTAGACATGTGATCTTCTTGTGAAAAACGGAGCGCACCTACATCCGCCGTTTATTCCACTCATAGAAAAGACCACACGAGAAAAAATCACTCGGTTTCTTCTTGGACAAATCTGACATTAGAGCACCCTGGTTTACTCTTTTTAAAGTTGTTTTTGGTCGTACAACTGTCTGAGCACCGCAGCCACCAACAGCAGCTACTACAGCCCGCTATGTGGGACGTTCAGGGAACATCAGTAATTGTAGAGTCTATCGATAAGAAAATGTTTTGCCTGTGACAAGGTGGGAAGTGCGACCAGTGAAAAAGTTCGTCTGGAGCCCTGCGTCCGTGTGGCGTGAGATAACGGTTAACGGCTACTTAGCAGTGACGTATAGCATGGCTCTAACTTGACTCCTGGCCAATGGAAAAGCAAACAGATTCCTAGTATTTGAACCAACTAAGCACTGGCACCAGCAATGAACTAGCACCTGGTTCTTCTTGGTGGACAAGGGGTCATTTTGAAGCCCAAACGTCAAACTCGTTTTTTATTACAGCTTGAAAGATCCAATGTGTTCAATCGTCAGCTTTAGTCGAGCTGGGAAACCTCCTCTTGATACCTTTGAAATGGACCATGCTACCAGTTTCCCACGTTTGTCGTCTCAGTGATAAGCCAAGCTAAACAGATTCTGGCTCAGAGTTTAAACCAGGGGTGTCCAATCCTGGTCCTGGAGGGCCACAGTCCTGCATGTTTTAGATGTTTCCTTCTTCCAACACACCTGATTCAAATGATCAGGATCGTTATCAGGCTTCTGCAGAGCTTGATGATGAGCTGATCATTTGAATCA
>NW_007579522.1:53073-56406 GCF_000690725.1 Stegastes partitus | reverse complement strand
AAGACCATCTTCATCTTAAGACACACACAGTGACCAAAACCACCAACACCCATGAAGGCGTCTCTTTACAAACTGCAGGTGACAGAAGCTGGCAGCACCAATGTTTCTCTGGTAGCCCAGACCCAACCGGGCTGCAGGATATTTGCTTTCATATCCTCCATAGCTTCACTCCTTCCGCCATCAATCAGCTATAAGAGGGAACAACGCCACGAGGCTGTTCTGTCACTGTGGATCCTGCATGTTTTAAATGCAGAGTTCACAAGTAATTAAAGGTAGAAAACGAAAGGGTCCGAGCACGTCGCCGGCCTGTTATTTCCAGCGTCACAATATGGTCGGCACACGGCGGACGACACGGTCCTCACTGTGCATAATGACACATCACCTCCTTAGCTGGCAGCCCTGTTTCTCCCCGAGATCACGGGCTAATCTGTTTCACTCAAAGCAGAGCTAGAAAGCATTCTGCCACGCAGCGTGAGTCATCGGCGTGTTGAGAGAACAACTCAGTCTTAAAGACATTTCACTGCTCTTTTCCTTCCAGATAATCATCATGCGTGAGGAAAACTCTACGTCTCTAAACACGACCAAAGATTAGAGCCCAGCGTGTCAAACCGCAGAACACCAGTAAATGGAATCTCTGCATTTTGCTCAACTTTGGTGACCCTCCTGATATGCAAACTGGCCGGTTTATCATCCGGCACCGACTTCGAAGGGAAACAAGAGAGAGTCTGAAACAGAGAACGCTATTGTAGCGTTCTGGCAGAGTTGCACAATCCACTTAACCTCCTCCAGAGTGTAAACCGCTCCACGAGAAACACATGTCAGGAGTAGATAGTGCAAATATGTCTCCTGAGTAAACGATGAACGTGTCTCCATAGCAACCGAGCTAACTAGCTTAGCGGCAGATAGCAAGCGACTGAAGGTGACCAATCGCTGCTGTCCTCCTACATCAATAATCTGCTTAAATGACATTTTAAGAGATGCAATGGTTCATTTTGTTTTTCCTAAACATCTGTAATATACGGAGCCCATCTAGTGACATCGATAAGAAATAAAAATAACTCGTTCCCACGCATCAGTAAATCGTGGCCACGAGTTATTAATGCGTGGGAATGACAAAATTTTCACACGGTGTTTCATCGCAAGAGATCGCAGGACATCGGTGTAGTTCATTCCAAGGTTAAAATCAAATGAAATCAAATCAAAATGCTCCATGTTTCATGCAAGTCCGCCTGTTATCCTTAATCGACAGCTGGTATGACCGCACTGTGAAATTTGCTCCACAACTTCTCTTGTTTCTTCATATTAGTAATGCGAGGCCACAATTTAACTATGTCATCCCCACGCATTAATAACTCGTGGCCACGATTTACTAATGTGTGGGAACGAGTTATTTTTTATTTCTTATCGATGTCGCCAGACGGGCTCCGTAGCAATATCTATATAGAGAGGAAAGAGATTTGTTTTTCTTTCATATACGCTGCTGATCAGACAAGAAGAAATTTTGGTTAAACTGTGATCAAATTGTTGAGTAAAATCTGCTCGTCTAATGTGCCATCAGACAAAATGTTAAAACATTAAGGCACAGCTTACTCGAAATCAAGCTGTCCGTTTTTATTACTGTGTTGCAACACTATAAAAAAGAAGAAGCCTTTAGAAAGACCAGAAACGAGCCCTTTGTTTTTGACATTCATGATACACATGGTGTTCAAAGGCCAGCGTTTGCCTGGGGGCTGGAGAACAGCTACAGTCCAGCGCTTCCTTTTGAAATACCAGATCCAGCTAGAAAAATACAAGGTCTGGGAAAGAGGAAACAAGAGCAACAACAAAATATTATTTTCGGGCCTCCAGTGCAGCATAAAGCAAATTGTACCTATCCCCAGGCATCGCTCTCTGGCCTGTAATAAACAAGCTATTTGGCAGCGCGCTGGTGTGAAATTGTGAAACGAATGTCGCGGCGAAGAGCTGAGATAACGCTGAATCAAAAAATTATTTCATAGTTATCTATCTGTCAGATTTGAATATTTGCTTTCTCGCTTCATTTTTTTATATTTTTATTTATTTTTTTGCTGTCGAGCCTCCAGCCATACTGCAGTCTCTACTAATAAATTTAAAAAAAAAGGCCTCCTGCTGCAGCTCGGAGACGGTTTTACCGGCTCGCTGAGGATGACTCCATCGCACAAACCGACACGGTAACATCTGCTGCACGCTCGCTGTCCACGTCTCGTTCTCGTTTCAAGTTTCAGCTGTTTTGCAAATCAAACTCTCCTTCACGTCTTAGCAGCGTGAGCTACAGTGACTCAGCGCTTCCCAAACGTTACCTCTCCTTGGCTCCTTTAATTCTACATCCCCAGCTGAAAAAACCAAATCACTGTAGTTTTCTAACATTCATTTATATACTGCAAAAAAAATTAATAAATTGCAGTATGAACTCACAGCTGAATGTCCCGTTTGCTCTAATAGAAATGGAAACATTTTCTTCTATTATTTTTGCATTCCCATTAACCCTCACAATTCCAAGCAGTTTCACCCTTTTTCTTCACTGTGGGTTAATTTTTCACCGCAATATAAAGACCTTGAATTTCTTTGATTATTTATTTCACAAATTTTTTTTAAAAAAAACCTGAAATTGACAAGTACCACATTTCTCCACAGATGTTCCCACTGAAAGCTCTGCAGACTATAGATTCTCCTTCTTGTATTTTTAATTCCCTTCCATGCTCGTCTAAGTCACGACTCACGACTGTGTCAAGGAATGCAGATTTTTAAATTTTTTTTCAGTCTGTTTTTTTGGCAAGTTTTTGAAATAGATGTGAAGAATAGAGAAATGATAAATAAAACCTGATTTTAAGCTTAGATTTGGCAATTTTTCCCTGACAGAACTACACGTCACACATTATTAGTTTGAGGACGGAAAGTTGGAAATTGATGATTTTTTAAAAAAAATTTTACAGTTTCTGGGTCCAACAAATGGTACAACGTCGGCCATTTTCTAAAGATAACACAGCTTTCAAAACTAGCTGCTGGATTTGGAGGTTCACAGGGTTAAAGGGATGGTTAGAAATTTTGCAAAATATACAAATTTTTTTAACACAGGGATAATATGGGAAAATTTAAACCACTCTTGTATTTGCATTATGTAAAGTGATGAGCTTCCTCTAGCATAGAGCTTGGAAGCAGAGGGACGAAGTTAGTCTGGAACAGTGGTAGTTGTTTGTCGGTGAGCAACAGAAAAACAAAACCAAATCGCCATTTTCACATTTCTGTTTGTACAGATTAGACACATGAGACATACAGTGCTAGATCATAAGCTTCAGACATGCTGGTTGGTACACA
>NW_007579522.1:40661-51882 GCF_000690725.1 Stegastes partitus | reverse complement strand
AAAAAAATGTCAAACTGCTCAGTAATTTTAGAGATTTAACATGAATACACAACCAAACCAGAAACATGCTCAAGCTTGGATGTAGTCGGCATCTACGAGTGGAATAAACACAGATAGATCGCAACTGTCAGAGGCTGAGCTACCCTACTTGCCCCGGCGGCTCTGACAGTGTTCTTCACCACTCTGGTGCTCAGGAGAGCGCTCAGCTCTAATTAAGGCATTTCAAATCAAACCGAAAGTTACTGGCTTTCATGCGAGGTTATTCAAAAGCCCTGGACGATCGAGCTCTTGAGAGGACTGTCGGCCAAAAGACAACGGAGTCTCCCCAGTGCGGAACCGACTCGCTCCGAATGAATAAAAGCGACAAAAGAAATGTCGATATTGGAGCTGCACGTGATCGAACTGAAATGTCTACAAGGCACCAAAGTAATGTATGATTTCATTAGGACTGTTTGCTGTATCTTTCGTTTTATATCTTCATAAAACAAAATGAGAAAGGTTCCAGAGTAATTCCTACCTGCTGTAGGTTGATCAACACATCTATGTCAGGGGCATGTCCTCCTGTAGCCATGGGGCCTGGCGAGCAGCCACTAGGTAAAGAGTAGATCTCTCAAGAGAGCGGGGGCTGCAGGAAATGTCGGCTAGTGTGGCTGGAATAAAACTAGGAGGAGAGACTGGGTAAGGAAATGCTATAGGGGGGGAGGAGGAGGGCAAAGCGACCGGACCGACAGTCCCGGAGGTGGAAGACGACAAGGGTGGCAGGGATTATGTAGATGCGTGAGGGCCGGGTAGGGTTGGTGGACGGTTAGCAGGAGAAGAAAGGAGGGAAAGATGGGGTGCAAAGCAGCAGGAACCTGGAGGAGGACGGGGATCAGCCCTTCTCTTTCACGGCGGGAGACCCAGGAAGCCTTTGGGGTGGCATAACCTGCAGGGGAACGGACAGAGGGGAGAAGGTTAGCGGTCGAACAGGAGGATCATCGCCGGTAACCAAGCAGACATAATGAATTGCACATACTGTATACGATCACTGTATGCTGAGAAGTATACACCTACCCACACACAGTTGGAAATAGATTTAATACATTCAAAGTCCGTGCTGAAATGTGGAAAAAAAAACAACCGATAAATGTTAACATATTCAAAAGCATGTGACTAGATTATATAATTAATCAAGCACTTGATATATCATTTCAATATTGCTTCACAACTGCAAGACTATGTGCGTGGGCTTGTTGTTAAATGAATAATTTCATCTCTTCTGGACCTGGTGGCGTTCTCATCAGTGCACTGAGACAACAAGAGGCTCCTGTCTGGACCACATCGGTGCCATCCTTGCCCTTGTTTTTTTCTTCTTTGTTGAGTTTTCTACTTGTGGTACTCGGTATCTACAAAATAATTTTGAAATTAAAATAATCAGAAGGGACTGTTTGAGGATCCTAAACATACTCACTGTCACGTGAAGGATATTTTTATAAATGTGGCTCAGGCTTTCATGGGAACGGTCATAAAATCTCCCTACTAGCATCTCTAAAGCTTATTAATTGACGGGTTTAATCAAAGAATAAACACATCAGACACAAGACATACCAAAGATGCTGACACACTATGTTGTTTCCGATGTTTCTGCCTATTTCCAGTCTGAGCTAGCTATAGCATGTCCACTGTACAAACATGTTGATGGCATCGATCTTCTTGTCTTGCTTGATTTACTGAGATATTTAAAGGCAACACATTAGCAAACCTCATCCTATAGTTTGTCATGTAAAATTGATTGGATATAAAGAGAAACAGAAAAAAAAAACAGGACCAAATCAGGACTTTGAAATGAGTTGGACTGACTCGGAAATACCCTTTTCAAAACCCTTTTTTAAAAATTTATTTATTTATTTATTTAGATTTTTTCATTTTTTTATTTTATTTTATTTATTTTTTTATTTTTTGCTTTTCCAACTGTTTGTTCTGTTTTCTTTAGTTTGACTTATTCTGTATACTTGAATTTGTTTTGTTTTTATTTTTAAACATGTAAAGCGTCTTTGAGTTTGTGAAAAGCGCTCTATAAATATAATGTATTATTATTATTATTATTATTATTATTATTTTTGTCCTTTCCCACTTAAACTAGAGCTGTCAAAACAAAGACACCAGTTTGATTTTAATGTTAATTTCCTATGCAGGGATCCAGAGTGCAGTCCACATGTGACCAAACAGCATGACTCGACATTTTCATTGACCACAACTGACAGTTAGCAGGTCAGTATGTGTCTGTCTCTGGGTGGCCTGCCCAGGTAGATTGGTTTTGGTAAATCTAACATTAGACTGCCTTATTTCACTATTTTGAAATAAATTCTTGGCCACACCCTTGCCTGAGTGTGCTTCGGTAACTAGAGGCTTCTCTGTGCACAACATTCAAGTCTACAATAAACGTGAGCCTTTAGGAAACATCGCTAAATTGTCCACCAACAGTCAGCATGTGAGGTGTTTAGGAATCACCTGTAAATTAGAGATTCAGAGAACAACCTGGGTTACAGTCTTCGCCTCTAAATTCGTGTGCTGCTTACACATATCGGTCCTGCCATGCCTTTCACTATCACGAGTAAATTCTCAACCCACACGGCGACACCATAAAACAGCCAATGTTAGGCGCTGCCTTTATCGCAGAGACTGCAGCCACAGCACGGCAGGGAACAGAGCTTCTGCTGTCAGAGCATCAACGTTATGAACTGAAATGTTGGGAAAGCACAGCGTCTCCAAGAAAGTCATCCTGTACTCTGACCAGCAGAGCCTCACAGAGTTTCAGCAGCAGGCAGCAGAAAACCAAAAAAAAGATGATACAGTTTAACACTGTTTAAAATACAGGCAAAAAAGGACTACCTTCAACTACCTCTAACCTCCAGCTCATCCTCATGTGGGGAAAAACAAGGACGTGACTCCCCATGAGTCTCACAATCACTATTCACTCACTCAAATACTGAAAAATGACATTTTGAGATTTTACTATTCACTCGGGGGCAACAGAACAAGCAGTAAACATCACCGTATATTGTGCAGAACAGCTCACATTAGCTTCCACTTTATCAGACACAGAGGCACATTTGCATTCATTCAGAGTTGTGTCCCTGAGACAGATATCTGGCTCTGGGACTGCTCAATGTTTCAGCTGTGAAATAAAAAAACAGAAACAAGAAAAAGTGCACATAGCAGCGGCTACAAACCCCAGAGCTCGCTGATGACTGTGTTGTCAATGGGATCGTCATGACAAGTGACCCCACGCAGGTATTTGACTTTGGTTCAGAAATAAAAGTTTGCAAACAGATTAAATTAGATGTCTTTAATGGTGTTACTCATGTCGATCCAGGGATCAAATCGTTCTTATGTAAGGTGATGTCTTTACTTGAAATGAATTTCCAGGAACGTGTGCTGCTACAGGCAGCGGCTCTCACGTATCGGTGTAATACGAAAACCACTAAAGCACGCATGCATATAAATATAAAGAAACAGGAGAAGGCTCCGCGCTACAGCTTGATTATCCTGTTGATGCCAAAACAGATGATGTGGCTTGTATTGGTTTTATGTAGAAGGAAAACAGGTGCCTCTCATCCATATGAACATGCCAGTGATGGTTAGTCTGTAATTATTCTGAGCGGTGTGGGAGGGAAGAGGCCAGCAGACACAACTGCCATTTAACCCTCTGAACCACAAGCACTCTCTGGGTGTTCTTTTTCTTTTTTTTTCTCTTTGCTCCTGTCACATTTCTACGTACTGCGGCCTCATTTTCAGAATCAGAATCAGAAATACTTTATTGATCCCCGAGGGGGGAATTACTTAATTGCTTTCCACTTCGGTATGTAGTCCTGCACCTTTATGGAAACGGTACAGTCATGGCTAGAAGTAAAGCAAACTCTGAAATCTCTTCTGCCAACTATGAGCTACAAATTGATTTTTTTATTTTACAACTTTCTTTTTTTTTTTTAAACTTACCAATACTGGAAAAAAGTATCAGCTCCACATACTACTGACATTTTATTCCTTATATTTTCAACTAGTTTCCATACTTGTACAACCTGTAATTCAGCCCAGCTCAGGCACAATCCCTGATTTTTTGTCACATGATAAAATCTGGTTAGAGCGAGTTTTTTTGGTTAAATACGAACAGCTTCAGTGTATACAGTGCTGCACACTTAATGTCATACCGCTTTATAGAATATCCCGTCTATAATCATACATTATTGAAGTCCTGGATCATTTCCTGTATAACTTATAGTAAAACGGCCCGTTCATTGTCATAAATTACTGTCATAATTGCGTTTTTTGTCATGATAAAATTCCTCGATATTGATTCCAGGAATATCTTTTGCCCGTTTAAAGTCACGGTCGGCCGATCGTTACGGCTCGCGGGCCGAGCGTCGGTCAAGCGTGGCAGATTATTACCCCCCGGTCGGCCACCGAAGGCAACGTGTTTGTTTGTTTGTCAATCACCTGCTCACCTGAGATCTGCTTCACTGACTTATTCACACACCGTCTGACATTAATTAGGGCGCATCAGAGAGACTGTTGCAGAGCAGCGTCTGTGAAGAGTCTCAGTCATCCAGGTCGTGGTTATTCTTAAATCGCAGCAGCTTGAGCTTCTTGAAGGTCAGTCAGAAGTGATGAAGCCTCTTGGATGAGAGGTGAAACGTATTCAAGGAACTCAAGCAAGTCCAGCTGCTACGATTAAACTACGAGAACTGTTGCAGAGCACGTCGTCACTCATAACTGAACTAAGTTAATCCTCTGTATGCCGTCTGATTAACCCTCTGGGGATATCGGGGACATTTTTGTCCTCTAATATCCTCAAAGGGTAGTAAATTAAAGCATCCCCAGAGGGTTAAAGGAAATAGCTTTTATTGATGGGGTGGCTTTTCGTATCGACAAAGGGGAAATTTCACTGAAGCTCAGTTTGAATAAATATAAACATACACTAAATACATCCGATATAGGCCGTGCAGATTGTGCTGGTCCAGTACATAGGCTAGTTTTCACACCCAAACTCGCCGCCATCTTGAATCTTATTGGAATACCCCAGAAATGCTCATAATTCCATCCTGGACTGAGGGTATGACAATAAAGAGGCAGCACTGTACTTGGCACAGGGGACACGAGGACTTCCATCTGAACCATTTTTACAGTTTTTCTGTTAAATGGTGTAATTTTGCAACACGTCTTCCAAATCTGGCTACAGGTTTTGGGCTGCAGAGAGTTACCAACACCACCACCAAAGTGTAGATCTGTGGTGGAGTTTAGAGCTGGTCCGAATAGCAATTTCTGTTCTCTGGATATTCAGGACCAATTGATGACGAATATCCTGAATATTTGGGGATGCCACGCGGTGCTGGTGGGTAGGTATTTGGTCCGACAGGGCAGCAGTGAGCAGACGTATCCGCCATCAGTAGCAGTGGCGGCGAGGGGGATATTCGGAGATCAAAATTGATATCCTGATTCCAGCGCAGCGAACGAATAGTCGACTATTCGGGTCCAGCCCGAGTGTCAGCGTACAGTCTCTCGCTGATGTGCCGGCGTTACTTTGTCATCATACAATTCTTTAATTGTTAGGGTAAACGTATCGCCTGTGGTTAAATGGCATGTGCGTAAGAGGAAGCATACAGTTAGATGTTTGGCGGAAGGGTTTTACAATGTTTAGCTGCAGTGTGTACAAAGAGGAAACGAAACATTAAAAAAAATGAAGACTGGAGTAAGCAAATAAAAAAAATGTGAGTGCCGCTGATATAAAGACGTCATGGGAAATGATGGAATATTACCGCTAAATCCCAAACGACCCACTCCGTTTGGCTCTGCTGTCACAATAAGAGCCTCTACATCTGTCTCAGTTTTATTCAGCTGACTCATTCGCTCCCTTTGAGACATTTACATCTGGTTCATAGCTCACATTATGCACGAGGCTCTGCACAAATAAAAAGTATGCTGTTGAGATCCAGAGCAGTTTGGGGTTTTTTTTTGTTTTTTTTTCTTCTTCTCTTGAACACTTAGGCAATTATTGTGCACAATATGGCCTTTTTACGCTGCGTTGCATCCCAAAGAACGAGCAACAGTGTCCTCCTCAGTCGTCTCTTATGTTCGGAGGGTTTACAGTTACGAACGTTTTCTTTATCTTGTGTGAAATGCGCGTCATCTGTCTAGTTGTAGAGCAGGATTTAGTGTGGAAGAGCTTAAACTAGAGACTTTGTATTCTCACTTTGCAGTAAGGGTGCTTTTGCAATCGAGGTATAGAAGTAAACAATGCTGAGTGTTTTACTAGGGTTCAGTTGGAATATACTAACAGATAATGTTTTATTTTAAGATAAAATGAGGTATTATACATTTTGCATTGTGCCCAGTTGCTATCAAAGCTTCAAGGATGACATGTGTTGCAAAGTATTGAACTGACAGCTCAGGAATCAGCACCTATCTCTGCAAAACTACAGGTGAATGCATCCAGAAAAACTCCCACATGTCTTCCTATAAGCATCGTCTGAATGCGCCATGGAAAAATACGTGTCCGCCCTTTCAGAGCACCTTGCTGCCCCCTCTCAAACATGCCCCTGTCTGCCTTCCAGTATGTCTGAAGTGCCATGTGCCATACTAATTGGCCGCCAGTGGAGTGTGCAGTCACCTTGGCCAAAGCTGACCCAGCTCCTGCCCGGCCCACCACCACCACCACCACCACCACCACCACCCAGGTCACTGCTACGGTACTATCAAATGTCCCAGCCCCCCTTTCACGCCAGCTGTGTAATCAGAGAGCTCTGAATGGTTCACCTTTTGAATGCGCGAAGGGGGGCGCTGAGTGGTCGACACTCGCGGCGTCGCTGAGGAATGCCAACAGGCACAAAACATAGGAAAGCAAAACCTTTGTTGAATGAGCGGTGTACAGTACAAAGGACGGGGGCGACTCAGGACAGACCCCTCCCACGACGATCCACCACATATTTCATTGTAGAAATAAAACATTCACCATCTGATCATCAAGTCGAACTACAATAGCACAGATACTATATGAATTTAATGATTAAGCAGCAGAAAGGAACAAAAACATTCTATAAACTGACACAGTGATTACATAGAGAATGTGAGACTCGTGTTTTATCCAAAAAAACACACAAAAAAAACCGCGTCTATACACAGATTTCATCAGATTACTGTGTCAAGTGGAAACGCTTAACCTTGCAATTGACTTTGAAAATACGCTCATCCAGGGTTCCTTCTTTGTGCACAGTTTAATGACACCTGCCTTGTTTAAATTGCCGCTTTGAACGTGTCAACAAGGATGAAGCCTGTTTCAAGAGCTGTGCACTTAATACGTCTTTGCCAGCAGTGACGATGGAACCGCTCCAAGGTTCTGTATCGTAAATGAAAAGCACAATGTAGCAGAGCGAGTCACCAGAACACGGATTAGTCAGTGAATTCATTGGAGTGTGTTGCCGGGACAGTGCTACGACTGATCTCAATTTTACAAAACACATAAAAAAAACACTGATCATAATACACAGCCAATGGTTTTTTTTTTTTTTTTTTTTTACATTTTATTAACAAATATAACAAATAATCTTTTGACTTTTTTTGCTTTATATCACTACAATACTATGTTGAGGTTTGGGATGATTGTTGGACATGCAACTGATGTTGTTATCAAGAATTGTAGGAAAAGGTGGTCAGCATTTTTCACTATTTTCAGACGAAAGACCGAACAATTAATCCACTAAAAAATGTATTTAAAAAATCACCTGGGTACAATTTTCATATGTTTGTACTTTAACTGAGTGTTTCTACTTGGAACAGATTTTTTTTTTACTGATCATCTTTACAATGTATTCTGAATTAATAATACTGCTGCTGCCACTGGTGTAAACAGATGTAAACGACATAATTGCACACATTTACAATAATTATGTTGAAGGTTTGCACGGCTATTCAAATGAAAAAAAGTGATTTCTTTTCAAGAAAAATGTAACATTCAGTATATTTTGAATCACTTCCTGAATTAAACTTGATGGGACCAAATATTACTGCATCACACAGTGTGATATAAAAGCATAGGTGCATTTTTTGGAAATAAAAATGACATGTCACACATCAAATGCATTGTGGGGATCTCACAAGAGGCTGCACATGAACCAGCAGGGTTCAGAGCCCTAAGAGCAGAGAGGCGCGGCTGTTTGTGTGGCTATTTTTCAGCAACCTGGTGTTTGTTGCACATCATTTAATCAAGGTAGCTGCGGTGGATCATCGCGTCTAATGGAGCTATGCTTTGGTGCAGCACTTTTGCAAATTAGGCTACGGATGCCAAACTTCCTACGTCGTGACCTCCAGATGGGTGCAGGGATTCAACAAACTATCATACAATACAGTGAATCACTATTGAGAGGATGTGATACTAATAAGCTGTTTTACTCATGTTCTCACTTTAAACTTACATTTTAATGTTGATCCTGATGCATCTGCTGGGTAAAAAAGCACGTCTTTAAAGATCTAGTCCAGCATGATCCATTTTTTTCATGGCTCAAGGTCGAGTGAGCGTCACTAATTCAACACACTTTTTGTCACGTTCAGTGAATTTCTGCTCACGGTTCACTAGCTGGCCGTTCTGTGTGCGCTGAAAAAACAAATCTGCTGTTTGGACAGTCCTTGCTCAGTAACTGGGGGGGAAAAAAGTGCCACATGCTAACTATGCTAACCAGCTAAACATCAACAATCTCACTCTCAGAATCACAGACTCCACTTTGAAATAGGACATAATTAGCTGATGCATTATAGACGAGGAACTCAGCTGATGCTTGAAAAATGACTCAGATGTTATAAATACAAATGATGTGCTACTTTTTTAGCTGTCATTCCTGCAGCATACCTATTCAGATAACCCAGGTTGTTGCTTGCTTCTCTCTTACAGAACTGAATTATTTATTTATTTTATTTTATATAAATACGAGATCCAAGGCTGCATTAAAAAAAAAAAAAAGTTCATGATAAAATGATCACTAAATCTTGATTACCAAACCTACCTTCTTTTCATTTTTAATTAGTTTTATTTTTTATTTAACTACAATGAATCATCTTAATATTCTATATCTTCTCCTACATTCAGACTCGCATCTTAAATCTGTGACACACCAACAAATTTAATCACAAGAGACTCTGTTCATATTCAGATTAGATGGAACTGCCAGGAAGTAAGAAACTACAAAAATGTCCGACATCACAACGATTGATTGAAAGAACGTAAGTCCGCAACGATTTGGACAGATGACCAAAACTTGAAGAGTTGGCTGTTTTTCTAACATTTTAGTGACGTGAATGTATTTCTAATGACCCAATTTGTGCTCTTGATATTGTGAAGGACATTTCTCACAGTTTTCTGCAACAAGATCCACAAGAGAAAGATTACTTGTTCTCTAAATTAGAAGAAAAAAAAATCTATTATTAATTTAGATGTCAGAGACAAATGTTGTATCTTATTAACTCGGGCAAGAACAGGTTTTTTTATTTTTTAAACTATCAGACTTAAAGAAACAATAAAGAAAAGTTCACAATCTGAACAAGAAACTACTGAAATTGTTTCAATGGCGTACCATGTCAAATTTACACACTAAAATGTTGAAAATATTGTACACACCATCTAAAGTAATGGTGTATGTTTTGTTAACTCGCATTATTATCTTAAATGCTTCCAATAATGTTCAAACTTTCAGGAATAATTTTTATTCAATGGAGGGAACTAGCGAGCTTGTTCGTTCTTTCTTTCTGCGTTCTGTGTTGGTCTGATTGTGTTGCCTGCAGATAACATAACTGGGCTATACAGTCACTGAATCCACAACATCATGTCATCAGCATAGACTGTATAAAAGATGTACGTAGCAACCGGCCCTGAAAAATGAAGCCAACCCGGAAGTGTCAAAAACCTGCAATATCACTACGTCCGCTAGTCCTGGCTCCAAAAAGCCCTGGCTCCCATAGAAATGAATTGGAAAAGAAGTGATCACAGATCACCAAATACTGCATTCCTACAGCTCAGGATTTTTTTCTTATTAGTTTTCATGGTCAAATCCAGAGATCAGGTGGCCAATTTGAAAATAAATCAACACTGAATTTTTTAAAAATCGTCAACATTTTGCGGGGCAAGGGGCGTGGCTGGCTTGATTGACAGTCGGCAGCGACCATACAGACGAAGCGAGCAGAAGGCGGTAAATGTGGGCGGGCAGAGAGGGCCCGCCTCTCAATCCGTCTGACCAATCGCTGCTCCTATGGCTCCGCCCCCCTCCGACGATTTTTGCGTCACTGGCTCCAAAAATCCAACATGTCAACCAGGAAGTAGCAAAACCCTGGCTTCATTTTCTCAGTGCAGAAACCAACGGGTGACGTCACGGAAGCTACGTCCATCTTTTACACAGTCTATAGTCATGTGTGGCTAGTTGGCTCATCTAATGGCCAGTTAGCAAATAACAGTAACTTGGAGCAACTTTACAAACATGAAATGAATATACTTGACAGAATGTATCGTCAGTATAAATTCAGCAGATCACTCCGTCCATGAATTTCTGCCTGCTTGTAACTGCTAAGTCCCATTATCTGGGACAAAACAAGTATGAGCCTTGGCATCAGCGCAGAGACATCTTGCAGAGTTTGACAGAACACACTGACCGACATGGACAGGACTTCACGTACAGCGCAGAGGGAGGGTGTCAGATCGTGAGTTGCTGCAAACCTGTTAAATCACATGTAGCGGGACTTAATGTAGCCTCACACAACGGGCAGCTCTGCCAAAAACGTAGCCTGTGCAGACCATCGGCGCTTTCTGGAAACAGACAGCAATCGCTCTCTCTCGTCTCTTCCCGTTCTCCCCACGCCAGGCCGGATCAGGCCACTTCAGACAAAGCAGCAGCCTATTTCTTCATCTGTAGATCTATATTTACAGACCAGTGGGCAGCAGACCCAGAGATGGCGGCTCAAAGTTGCCTTAAACTCCCAACATGCTGCAAACTCAGAGCGCAGTAATAATAGAAGCTTTGAGGACAAAGTATGTGGGCACTAAACAAACCTCTTTGACTGTATTGATCAGTTACAGTGGGATTGTAACAGAACATTCATCAACTTCTGCGTAAACACCTGCCACTAAAATAAGTCCCAATTAATAACTACGATCACTATGACAACATGAAATAATGAAGGCCAGTTAACTGGGATGACAAAAAAA
>NW_007579522.1:0-39051 GCF_000690725.1 Stegastes partitus | reverse complement strand
TAAAGTTTTGTCATCTTCGAGGGAGTCTGCACAGATCCATCCATCATTATGCTTCAGTAGCGGACAAGCTCAGTGGTAGTGTCCATCGACACCGGCTTCCTTCACATGTGGAAGGATCCTCCAAGCAGACTAGACAGTAGCATAATACCGACAACTACATATCCTCTGTGTCTTCATGTGTTCGTGTCCACAAGGGAATATCAAGGCCTAAGATATCTGAAATTCAATGATCACTCGACCATGTTTACACTGGAGTGCAGAATATTTTTAGCTCATCAAGATGGCTGAAGGTGTTGGAAAGGCAGTTCCCACCAAAAGAGGAAGCAATATGGTTCCCAGTGACTCCACAGCTCATTTAACTGACATGTTGCGTGCTTATAGCTGGTGAATGCTAGCTGCTGATTAGCTGAGCTTGTGTCAGCTGGAGCACGCTTGTAAATCCCACAACTTCCCAGCATGTAGCTAATGTCAAGCTAGAGGTCAGAGGTCAGTAAACCATTTGAAATTCTAGATTGTTTTTTTTCTATGTTATTTGTGCTAAACACAGAATATTGAGTTATTTGAAGGGTATCTGGCATGATTTTGCTGACGAATAAATAACCTACCAGTGTATTATTATGGTTTTCTAGCGGTAGCATGTTAGCATTGTCATACTCTGCGTGCTAGCATGTTTATGTTAGCATGTAGCTGTACAAAATGTTATTTTATTCACATAATATCAAGCCCAAACAACCATTTAAAGGGTATCTGATGTGACTTTGTTGACGAATAAATAGCTTACTGGTGTATTATTATGGTTTTCTAGTAGGAGCATGTTAGCATTGTCATACTGTGCGTGTTAGCATGTTGATGTTAGCATGTAGTTGTAAAAAATTTTATTTTATTCACATAATATCAAGCCCAAACAACCATTTAAAGGGTATCTGACGTGACTTTGTTGATGAATAAATAACGTCCTGGTGTATTATTATGGTTTTCTAGCAGTAGCATGTTAGCATTGTCATACTGTGCGTGTTAGCATGTTTACATTAGCATGTAGCGGTACAAAATTTTATTTTATTCACATAACATCAAATCTGAACAATTAAACATTTAAAGGGTATCTAACATGACTTTGCTGAGGAATAAATAACTTACTGGTGTAATATTATGGTTTTCTAGTAGAAGCATGTTAGCATTGTCATACTGTGCGTGTTAGCATGTAGCTGTACAAAATGTTATTTTATTCATATAACTTCAGTGTGACCAATTAATCTATATTGTGTGTAAAGATGCCACTACCGGTAGAGAAATATGCTGCATGTTATTGGAGTAAAACGAGCCTTTAATCATCATAATTTTTATCCTAAAATACACGAGCACTGTGAAATGCAAAAGGAAAAGCACACAGCTGCTGAAATCCCACTCTGCTGCTTCTGTCTCACACATAAGTGGTACAATAATCAATACTTGCACTCAATTCTGAAATTCCTTATTTATAAAACAGAAGGTGTCAGGTTGGCTCTGCTAATCTGGTTTCTTCACACACACACAAAAAAAAAACCAGAGCAGTCAGCTTCCCTGGGTATGTTGTTTTTTGTGTGTGTCACCCTGTGTAGCTCCAGTAGTTGTTTTTAGCTGCTGAGTCATTACTATGTGACCTGAGAAACCTCCAGCTGCTGCTTCAACTCTCGCTACGTGAGATCTCGATCCTCTCGGAACAAAATGCACTTTTTTTTTCTTTTTTTTTTGTTCTGCACACAGGCAACAACACTGCAGCACAACAACCACGATGAACGTAGTACAATCGGTGAAGCCACCGCCTCCGATCGGGAGCTGCTCCACCTGCAAACACAATGAAGCCGCACACCAACACCTGAACACTGATTTACGCTGTTGCACGTCTCGCTTTGAGCCAAAAACACACAAAAAACCTCCGATCCGTAACATTTGGCAGCCATTTACTTTGCCAACTGTGCACGTCTTTGTTGCATAGCAAGTACCCACTCGGCGATCCGTGTTTTTTTTTTTTTTTTTTTGATGCCAGTGCGTAGTTGCCCACTCACACAAAAACTCGTTAAGCGAACCTACCTGCGATTTCAGAGAGCGGTCCAGCTGCAGGGAGAAAACGAGAAGCGAGAGGAGATGCTGCGACTATGCACGGCCACGGTCGAGCTGGTCCATCCCGTGTAGCCCCGGTGAAGACGCGCCACGCAGCCTGCTGGATCTGCCAAGGATGCTCGGTGACCACGTGACTGTGGAAGGACAACCTGCTCATCTCAAGTCACTCATGGATGCGCTTCAGTTAGCAGGCTCTGTCTCAGGTACAATGCATTAAGCTGCAGCCACCATCACTACTACATATAGCCTCCCTAATACACTAATAAATCTCCTAACACAGGCCTGCCCCCCTTTTTTCTTTTTCTTTTTTTTTTTTTTAGAATAACCCACACACACACACATACACAAATAAACTGCATACACCAAGCAAAGGGTGGAAATCTGCATATAGAAGACAGTTTTCTGTACACAAAGACAAATAATAATAATAATAAGTTTTGTGCAAACTGCTCCTAATATGACAACACTTCATGCATACATGGAGGATGAATTCATCAGCAGCAGGATTACAGCTTCATTGTTGGAGACACTGACAGATTTACACAAACGGCTTAAAGGCCTGAGACCCCCCACAAGCCCCAAAACCATAGATTTTGTCCCCTCCAGGAAAAACATGGTGGATGCAAAGGACTTTTCTTTCCACAAATAAAGTATGAGCATCTAAATTTCCTGGTGGAAGACACTCAAATGTGTGTTCTCCTGTCCCATATTCAGAACTACTACACTCATGCCATGAGCGGTGGTTCACTTGATGTAATTTTGTTTGGACTGAAACCCCTGCATGTCAGCTTTATTTTTTATTGAACACTGCGCCCCTGTTTCGCTGAGGGATCGTGCTTTTAAAACCCTTTGTGCTGCTCAAGTTGGATGAAAGGCTCCATCCATTTCTGTTCTGCATTACAATGATGGACTGTTTACGTCTGTGTAGCTGGTATTTGTTCAGGTGTGAAGCGCAGACGTTATACCGGACACACTCTGGCCACTGCAGTTTCTTCTCATTTTGGACGACTTCAATAAGATGTGAATGATCTCCTCTTCTCTTCCACGCTTCTGACGCTCAGCACAGGTTTTCTTGGCAATGTCAGCAAGCTGGCTTTGCTGCATCAAACTATTTCTTGGTTTGCAATTGAGACACAATTTGTGGGAGGCGTGACTGAATGATCGACTCTGTGTATTCATTTGCAACTTTTGCACGTTTTAATTTGAATTGAGCTCATTTCTTATGGTGGCAAATGTTGCTAATGCTCAAAGTGATAACTGCAATAATCAGTATTTCACATAATGCTCCTCATATGGTTTGAAGTTGTTTTGGGGGCTTTCTATCGGCTCATGCAGGTTTTTTTAACTGATCACTGGACAATACTTTATTCAAACTTGCTGTATGGATGTTTATATGCTGTTATCATCCATAGCTGAACTCCTGCTCGTTGTTAATTTTGTTAGTTTTACTGGAGGAGAAGCATCCTTGCTTCCATAACAGCATGCATTGTCTGAGGATGTCTTGCATCAAGATACCACAGCATCAGTAGTATTGAGTTGCGTATCAGACAAGAAGGACTTTGCTGACATTGGAGAGAAATTACAACATGCTGGTTCTTCATATCTTTGTTCATTTAATTTAGAATAATTTCCTGTATCAGACTGCTGTTAGCATCTCGCTGTCTGTTTATCTGACAGTTGCAATTCTCATGAGACGGTTATGCTAGCATTCAAGCTAAGATTCATACACTTGAATGAAGAAGATTCTGCTTGATTTGGGACACAGTTTGCACGCTGCCTTATTTCTATTGTAGATATTCTGTCTGCATAAACTATCTCAGATGGGAAGGACTTTGCCAGCATTCAAGGCAACATGCTGTGGCCTCACATAATGTAGGGATATTATAGTGACTGGAGAAACAAACAGATCCTGTCTGAGATGAAAACACTCTTCTTCAAAACACCCAAACCTTTCCTTCTACAACAGACATAAGATCCTAAAATCTGCAGCCACTCGCCTTTTCCCCCACCCACTCGTTCACAATCCAAATCCACTGCAAACCATGCACCAAATGGCTCTCGCCAGTTCTGACAGCACACACTGCCAATGTCCACAATGTGCGAGCTCAGTTTAGTGCAGGATAAACCCAGCTGCAGCACTGTTTGTGGTATTGTTCTGCCTACTTCTGTGCACTGTGGATTTCCCCCTCAGAGCGTGCTGTGGATGAGCTCTTGAGAACACTCAACACATAATAGCGCCGCGGAGCTGCAGATGCTCTGAAAAGTTTGATTGCACAATGTGTTTATCCAGCACCTGCAAAAATACATAAATAAATGTCCTGCTTCTTTCACCGTGTCAATCACACAAGTTAATTTCCATCCATGTGCTTAATGCTTGATTCTCTTGCAATAGCAGGAAATGTGAACCACGTGGCCCTCTACTGGTGTGCAAGAAGGACAGCACTTACTGGGACCCAAATCTGAGAAAAACTAAAAAAAATCAATGGTTAATTAAATAATAATCATTAAATGCAAGTGTAGCGCTTAATTCTTAAGCTACCTCAGGAAAAATCAAATCCTCAGAATATATCGTTCACTGCAGTATTTCAAATATGTTCCAGTCAGAACATGTTTTTTTTATGTGAAAGCTGCACAGCTAACTGAATGCTGGTTTGCTAAGCCTCCACACACGCCATATTCCAGACATCTGCCATGTTCTATACTGTTGCATGACATGCTTGCCTGATTTTTAGAGCTCTGACTTCTTTCTGTGTCTGACAGATATTGCATCTTTATCCAGCACAAATTACATTTGCTTTGTTGTCACAGCTGAAAAGGACAGCTGCCTACAGTCAATTATCCACAAGTCCAAATGCATTTGGTACAAGCTTGCCGCAGATGCAGTCTGACTGAGCTAGATTAAATATTGTTTACAGTGACACCGTTGTTCTCTTTCGGAGATGTGTTGCTTGTGAAGTTTATACAAATGTAAGCAGACTGCGACGGCTGTAAAATTACACCGATCAGCCACAACATTAAAACCACCGATGGGTGAGTGAGTGACATGAATCATCTCCTTACAGTGTTTTGCTGAGAATCCCCGCGTAATGGCATTCATGTGGAAGTTGCTTGGCGTGTACCACCCATGTAAACGTCATCACAGACCAAGTACATCCCCCTACGGCAGTGGCACACCCCTGCATGACGGTGCACTCGCCGCTCCATGCAAGCCTCATCCACAAAAGGCCTAAATTCTGCAACCCACAGGATGCAAAGGATTTTGCTGCCAGACACCACAGGACACCCGGGAAGGTCAAGCGTCCACACCCACTGGGTCAGAGTGGTTTTGGTGGCCTACACAAGATTAGGAAGGTGGTTTTAATGTTGTTGCATGCAAACATTGTTGTAGACGTACTGTTGAAAGCCACTCTGCTAGTAGCAAATCATCCATAACGTCTCAGTAACCATCAGTGAAATTTGTGATAGAGGAACGGCTACACACACCTTTTTGGAGGGATTTCACCGAAAACATAATGCACCTCTGCAAGAAGGTAGCACAGAAATGTAGAGATGACCAAAAAAAAGGCAAATGTGTACGTTCAGATAAGAAATAAGAGCGTGTGATGTGCCAATATGCAATGTGCCTTCACGCCACTAGAGGGGGCGGTAACTTTAAATATAAAAAGAAGTTTCACATCATGGTGGAGTTACTTGAACATGACGTGCAGTGTCTTAATGCAGTAACTAAAAAGTTGCTTAAAAGCTTATGAAAATAAAAGGAAACAGGAAGGAGCACATCTGCGGCACGTTTCTCCAAATGAATCCAGGGCGAGCGGTTGTCACACCAGTTAAGACGGAGAGACGGATTACATGACAGGCTTTATAGTTGTGGCAGGACATTCCATTAATGTTTAAAGTTTGAAAGATGTTTAAGTCTGCAGGACAGACGCTTCGCAGCTGGTGGATCATCAAATGGAACCGACAAGGGAGAGCGAGAACAGCTTCAGTGTTCTGTTCCCATGGCAGCAGGGGATGTCACTTATTGGATTCAGGTCTCCTCCTGTGATTTCCTTTCAATTTGATTAGAAAAATGATTCCACTCCCCCCCAACCCTCCCCATCTTGCCACCACACCAGCTTAACAAGATGAATATTGTTTAAATGTCAAACATGAGGGCGGACGGTTTGGAGCCAATGAGGGGAGCAAAATTCTGATCAGCTGCAGCTCAAGAGTTTTTTTGGACTTGAATCGACTGTTCAGAACTGCTGGATGCTGGCAGCACATTTGGTGAACTTGCAGGGCGATGAAATCACTTGCTAATGTTACCTCAGACAGACTTCCTCGGGGGCTCTTAGAGGATGTTGCATTTGGCTCCGTCGCTACCTGAGGCTGGGATCTCGCGGCCCAAGGCTGTTTGTCAAGTGATTACAGGGCTCCCTTCAAGACCAACCATCGTTCATGTCACGCCGTTCAAACACCTTTTCTCTTCTGACATACAGTAACTCTGCTCCGTACTCGGCCACTTTACATTTTCCAGTTAAATTGTTCTTTTATATTAATAATGAATCACAAGGTAAGCTTCTCATTGACTGGAAAGAGGTGACAGAGCCTTTTGTTATGGTCTCATCGCATCTATTTCTGATGTTGACTGACTTTTAAAGGTCTATCTAACTACCCCATTCATTGAATACTCATACTAAACAATACCAATCGTGTTGAAAGGAGTCCTGATAAAGCTATGTGACGAGTTGGCAGATGGACAAAATTAAAGACAAGTAAGTGAATATAGCTAAATGAACAACATGTTTGCTGAAACAATACATGAGGGCAGAATTTCACAACCTAACAAAAAGTTCCTTTAACTTACCAGGTGTTTGCGGTTAATTAATGGCCTGTTATTTCAATGGCTGGGAATGTAGATCCTGCCAACGGTGTGGACCCAAGATGTGGAACCTTTGAGTAAAAGCACATTTTATCCAGAAAAAAGGCGATTTATTATACAGGAAAATGTCAAATTATCACGTGTTGAAATGTGTCAGTACAGTTGGGTCGTGTAATTAAGCTCATTCTACTTTAAAGTCCTAATCTACAAACTATTATGTCCAAAAAGAAGTATCTCTTCTCATATAAAGTCCGTTCATGCTCCCTCTCATGTCTCCCTGCAACCTTTGGAATTCCGCTCCATTAAGTTCCATAGCTATTAATTTAATTTGTGTACAGATTTCCTGCCTGATAAGCAAGTCGCAGCTTGCGTCTCCACTTCTCTCCCTGTGCCAAAAGCCAAACTGCATCTTTATCGCTGCATCTCATCCGGCAGGAGAGTTGTTGTTCAGGCAGACGTGTCCACGCTGTCATCAATCACCTGGATTCATTAGCATACTGAGAACGCTATCGGTTTTTTAGGGTATTTTCCCTTGATGTGGATTTTGTGGCTCATGCAGAATTTTCTCTCTCCAACAAAGAGTCTGATACTTCTGATGTAATCATCCTCCATATTCAGTGGTGCATACCTTTATAAGGTATTCCAAGTTTGCTTTAAGTGCACATTGCGCTAGCATTTTAAATTAATTGTAAATGCTAATTTGTCAAGGTACGTGCCCGTGCTGGAAAACGGCATTCAGGAAAGCCAAAACAGACATTTTGAAAGGGACTTGGCAGGATCGGGACTGCAAATGTGCAGATGATAGAAAGCATGCCTCGTGGGAGAATGGTTCAACAGAGCCAAACATCTTAAAGGAACAGTCCAACAGTTTAAATGAATTATGCTCTAGTGTGTGAGTCCATAACAGGCTATTCATGTTAAGAAAAGTATCATTCTAATTTGAGAAAAAACTAATTTTGTCTAATATTAAACTGTAGCAAACCACTGACAGACTACTGTAAGCAAAGGAGAGACTTTGTGATGCAGGCCACAACAAGCAGGGGACAGAAGAAAGAGAATGCTGTGGTGAGCCACACAATACAGGGAGTAGAACAGTAGAAGAGCCTTAACACAACTTACCACTGCAGGCAAACAACATCTGTGTTGCTTCAGCTCCCACAACGACCCAAAGGGTTTGAGGAAGAACAACAGAACCACTGATAGCCCTGTCGAGATGAGCAAAAGTAGTCTAAGGATAGCCCGAAAGAGAAAATCTACCCCCGTGATTTCCACACATGTCTATATATTGCATTGAACTTGATTCTTCTTTCCTCTGTTTCTGTGTTGTAACAATAACAGTCTTCCAGGCCTCGCCCCACATCAGACGTCCTTGCTCTAGATCAGTGGGCTTTGTGACTTGTCCTGGACCATCACATCCACATTATGCAGTAATATAATGATGACTAAATAATACAGTATATAGCCACAACATACTGATGCTTACCAAACAGACATGACGACATGATTGAATCTTCTATGAAAAGTACTGTTGAGGCCTACATTGGAAACATATTATCCTTTAACTCCAATGAGTAAAAAGATTGTCACATTTGGCTGAATCTGCAGTCTTTATAGTGTAACATCTTTGTCTTTACTGAATTGCGAAAGCCCTTGTACACAGATTTTCTTGGTTTCGAGTGAGCTGATGACAGCTACAAAAGTACTTTAGCATTTAGTGTATTGTAGTGTGCAAAAGGTAGTCCACATGTGTCTGTTTTGGTCTGTATTTTTGTTGTTTTTTGTTGCTGTTGTTGTTTTTTTCTTCTTTTTTTATAGATCAATGTTTTCTTTTTTTTTCAACAGTAAATTGTTGAAAACATTTTTCCTTTTTTTCTGGTGGAGAGTGATGGGAGGCCGATGGGAGGTAGGGAGAGAGATGGGAGAGTGATGGGAGGTGGAGGCTGATGCGACAGTGATGGGAGGTGGAGGCCAATGGGAGAGTGATGGAGGTGGAGAAAGATGGGAGAGTGATCTGACTCTCATGGAGAAAGATGGGAGTCGGATTGAAGGAAGGTGCATAGAGAAGGTTTAATGAAACCAACTCCAGCAGCCCACCTGCTTCTCCTGCTTCTGTATCTTCTTCTTTCTTTTCCTCCAGCTCTCTCTCTTTTTGCTGCCTCTGCTGTTCGTTTCTTCTCTTTCTTTTCTCTCTCGAGCCTTTCTTTCTGTTCAGAGCTCCTGAAAAAAACGAAGAATCTCTTCCTCTGGCCCTTTTTTACCAGCTGCTCCTGCAGCTCCTCGTTGTCCTTCTTCAGGATTTTCTTCGATTCCTCCATTTCCCGGCTCTTTTCTTGCAGGACTTTAACCTTCTCCTGCATCACTTTCCGGTCCTGCTCCAGAACTTCTTTGACCTTTTGGAGGTCTTCATTCGTCCCCTCCAGAGCTTCTTTGTACCTCTGGAGGTCATTATTTTTGCCCTCCAGTACTTTATATGAAGCAGCTAATGCCTGGGTGTGCCGATGATAGTCTCAAAAACAGACTGAGACTTCTGGGGCTTTCTACCAAACAAATCTACAGAAATAATCCTCGCAGAGTGGGACTTTCTGTGTTATTACTCTTCTTCAGAACCAACATCCAGTTATAATAGAGAAGTCTTCTAGCGTTTGAGCAGAGTTGTTGGTGAGCTGGCGTGCTCGAGCTGCTGTGAGCAAATGAGAGGTGGGTGAAGAAAAAGGCAGCGGGTCTCATAGATTTGCACATTCTGAAGGAAGCAAAAGTTACATCCAGATAATTTTAAGGCAGGGAGAGGAAAAAGCTGATCAGCACTTGGTTTCGAGTGATGTATGATAGGTAGCAAAAGAGAACAGAAAGGAAAACAAAGGAGTTGACAAATAAAACTAATAAGCAGTTATAGTTGTAGCCTGTGTGAAAACATTGAGCTGCCTTTTCTCAGTTTAGAGGATGTGACAAACAGTAAAATACACCCACAATTTATACAGTCCCTTAAATTGCATATTGTATCTTTAAAGTATCTGCTAAGGTCTGCCCAGCCTTAACAAAAGAAAGAAACTTCTGTTGACCTCAGTGTTTTTTAAGAGTAAACCCAAATTATAGAGGACACTGATGACAAACGCTGAACGCAACTTTTCCCCCACATGTGAGCCATACATGAAGGTGTCTGCTTTTATTGGAATAACAGTATAAATGCCTTACTCCTGCGTAAACACAAACCCAGACACATCCACACAGAGGAAAAACATGGCCTGCTGCCAGGGAGGAACTGTGTAAACACTGTCAAACTACCCCCCCATCCAAATGATGCTGTGCACAGTGTGGCAAAGACGCATATCTGCTTGAGTGAAACAACGCTAAACAAGGTGTTGGATTACCAGCTGCAAAACTATGGAAACTGTGGTGTCTCCGAACTTCATATATTGTCATGTCAATCCTAGTAAATGCTGGAAATGAAAAACAGAGCCAACAAGATAGCAGATTTGATGAGTGTGTGGGTGGAACAGTGGAAAAACTGGGATAGAAGGAAAGGCGTATGATGGTGGTCATAGGTCAACTGCAGGAAGTGCAGCTAAGCTGTTGCCAGCTGCTCCTAAAATGGAGTTTTTGCATCCTACACATGCAGTACACGTCCTCCACCAACACTACAGCAGCACATGTTGGCGAGGTGTTGTATTTTTACCCATACGTACCATCACCCACTTCAGGGAATGTGACTCAGCAGCGAAACACCACTTTAAAGGGGGTAAACTGATTCAGTCCTCGCCAGATTGGGGGGGTTTTCGACCCAGGCCTCTGCATTTCCAAGAAACAAGGATAATTTCCAGTCTATAATGTGGCAAACAGGCCTGAGCACTGAGAGGATTCATCAGGATAGGAGGGCTTCCTTTGCTCTCTCCTCCCTCCTGGCATGTGGGACTCTTCAGTGTATCTTCAAACACTTTCACTGTAAAAAGTGCTAAAAATATAACAGCACGACTTGCAATATGACTTGCATAATTTTGAACAACAAAAAAACCCTTCTGAAAACAAGTTTTGAAATAGTATGATGGATGCATGTTTTACACAAAGAATGATTTCTGACAGGAGTCAGATGACAAATGGGGCCAAGCATAACAACTGCGAAAAACTAAACACAATGCACTACATCACTTCAGAGATACAGTGTTCATATTGGCAGGCTCTACAGGATAACACACCCCAGTGAAGTAAAAAAATAAGAAGTGTGTTTCTGTGTGTGTTGGTGTTTAAAGATAGAAGACTCGTCCCCAATGACTGATGAAATCAAACACTAAAATGTGACACATCATGAGAAAAATCCGGAGCATACCCACAAGAAGCACATGCTCCCAGATTACTGTCCGATTTGATTACGGAACAGTGAACATCTGAAAGGAAAGACTGCTCTCAGATATGATGACACACATATCTGAGAAGAGGCAAACTGGGGATTTTTTCCAGTGTCAGAGCCAACTGGCCAGCTGTTAAACCCCACATGATGTTTAAATTTCTGAGTTGTGATTTTAATATGTGTGCACAGCACGTGAGCCACATTGCACTAATTACAGTACGGGATTTTCAAGCTGTACTTTTGATTGTCTCATGTAAACAGATAACCGCAAAAGGCAGCTACGAAACAGAGGAACAGTCTTTGTATTTGACTGAATGGTTTTTTTTGTTTGTCTCAATTAGAGACTGGTGTCTAAGGACAGAAATCCTGAAGTGAGCTGTGTTCCAAAAAGTGTCACCATAATCTGTTGGAGTATCTCAGCTGACCAAGGTTAGATAATGACTCTGATGTCCATCCATCCATCATCTATACACCGGTTAATCCTCACTAGGGTCACAGAAGGGCTGGAGTCTATCCCAGCTGACTCAGGGTGAAGGCAGGGGACACCCTGGACAGGTCACCAGTCTATCACAGGGCTACACTTAGAGACAGACAACCAAGCACACTCACATTCACACCTACTAACAATTTAGAATCACCAATTAACCTCAACATGTTTTTGGACTGTTGGGGGATGTTGGATAACCTGGAGAGAACCCACACTGCACGGGGAGAACATGCAAACTCCTAACTAAACCCTAACCCATTGCTAACACATTCACATGGGGTGTTTTTTTTTATATGCTACAGATCATATGAGGAGCAAAACAACCATCTTTTACCTTAAAACTGCAATTTTTCCCTCCCTTATGTGCAGCAAAACCCAAGAAACCAATCCTGTCAAGATGGAAGGGTTGACTTTCCGTGTCATTGTTCTTCTTCAGAATCAGTGTGGTTTGAACATGTGTGAATGAATGAATCCAATTTTGCAACTGTGCTGTAGAGTAGTTTTACAGTGAGCAGAGTTGTCGGTGAGCTGGTGTGCTCAAGCTCCAGTGAGTGGGGTGGTGTAGGTGTAGAGAGAGGGAGAGATCCAATAGAGCTGCACTTCTAGTTACATGTAAGCCACTTTAAGGCAGAAGTAGATTATTTTCCTTGCAAAAAATGAGAATTTGCAACTTTGATACACCAAAATGGGTTTCTAGAGCTTAAATTAATGACATTTTAGGGTAAATACAGTACCCTTAAAATAAATGACTTAACATCCATTTCACATTTCCTTCTATATTCCCTTTAAGCACAAATTCTAAATTGTCCGTAGATGTGAATGGGAGTGTGTTGGTTGGTGGTTGATGGACTGGCGACCTGTCCAGGATGAACCCTGCCTCCACCCTAAGTCAGCTGGGACAGCACCCCAACGACCCTACAGAGGATAAAGCAGTGTATAGATAATAGATTAATGGATGTGACACAATTAATGTAAAATAACTTCTCGGCCCCATGTCTCCATAACATGGAAATCATCCCTTACACAAAATTTGCTCTGATATATTTAGTATCTTCAGAGACTTTGGGAATTTACGTACTGTGGGTTTAAACAATTGCTGGCTGCACAAGCGTGTCCTGCAGCCAGGACAGTGGGATTGAGCAAGACAAAGCAAGCTTATGTTTGCTCAGGGATCCTCAGTTTTCAGCAGTGCATGCACAATAACAGTGACTAATATGTGGGTATGCATGTGTGCATTTAACAGGGTTTACTAACACTGTCAATCTATAAAAGTAAACGTATACGTGTAAGCGCGTCGGTAGAGATGCAGAGATGTGCATGTTTGAATATTATCTCTATTAATGTCAACAGGAGCGGGGGTTAGAGATTATAATGAGTATGGTAGAGTGACTGATGAGGTGAGACACATGCACTTGTATTTACAAATGCTGTGCGGTAACTTGCATTCAACGTGTTATGCAACTTTCTGCAAATACACTCAGGCAAAATTAATGCAGGCCAAATCACAACATGTCGGGGTTGCAACGCGAGAAGCACGGCTTCAGGCAGAAATGTTATCTCTCTGGAACAGTTCATACGCTGGCTTGCATCACAAAATGACAATGAGGCTAATTGTTGTTAAAAAGTTCTATACATTTAAATGGCACACTTTACATTCCATACATTGAAATCTCATTTATCTGTATACGAAATGAAACAACTGGTTCAGCTTCTCTTTCTTTTTTTTTTGCACCTTTACAAGTCAGCACAAGATGAGGAAGGTGTACTCCATGAATTATTGGCAAGAGAACTAAACACATCATCAGGGCCTTGCAGTAAAAAGAAAGAGAGAAAAAAAAAAGACAAAAGACACACACACACACACACACACGGATCACTGCAGGCAGCGTCGAGCAGCGCCGTGAAACACTCCCTGCCTGTACCAACTACAACCCGACATGGCTGAATAAATAACTTTTTGAAGAGCTGTCATTACTCACCTATCAGCTATCTGTAACACTACCTGCCCGGGGTTAGCTTTCCTTCGCCATCACTCAGCTCTGCAGAGAAGGCGAGTCACTGTGCTTTGAGGCCTCTGTATACATTACGGGGTGTCTGCACAGGCATGCAGCGAGCACGTTGTAAAGAATATTTCATGGCAAACAGATACTGTTGTCATTGGAGTCAAGGGAGGCAAAGGTGATCATTTTTTTGCGCTAAAATAGCCTGCAACGTTTTGTGCAACCGCGATTTACTCGCAGGCCGCTGCTACGAGGTCGTGTCGAGTTTCAGTTTTAGTTTCTCCGGTTTGGAACAATTCACACGTGTTGCCCTTTTGTGTTGGTAGCATTTAGTGTTGCACAAAAGAAGCTTTTCATTGTGAGATGCCTCAAATACATTTCCTAAAGCATGGCTCTCTCTCTTTTTTTTTTCTTCTAAGGGAATTATACATCTTTCCTCTTGACTCATAGACCTCAGAGTGATAAATTGCTGTGGTGCATTCCAGTTTGGGCTGGAGGAGACCCCCACTCACCAGACACACACACAGAGGGGTGGTTTACCCATCTGTAGGAGCCACTGGAATACGAGGGCCGTGATTTTTTTTTTTTTTTTTTCCCCCTCGGCTGTGGAAAGAAAACGCTCACATCCTAATAAAAGTGTGACATCATCCCAGTACATGCATTTGTTTTATACCCAGTGATTATCTCTGTGTTGTGGGGTGTAGCTTCCAGAAGAAAACAGATTCGAGCTTCTTCCTTTTGACTCCGACTAACAATCCTGTCAGAACTGCGTACGTCAATAGATTGCATATATGAAAACCGAACAGCAAACAATGTCCTGTCAGCCACTAAAAGGAAGGTTGTAGATGTAAAAGTCGTCGCCTGAGGCATTATTTTTATTTCACTTTCAGAGAATTCCCCATATTCGCATTCCCCGAGACTATGGAGTTCATTTGACCTCGTCCTCGGTGCATTGTAAGGGGAGATGCCTTTATTACTCAAGCTCCACGAGGCATGGACGTTTTCTGCCTCCGTATGCAGAATTGCGCCCCAGCTTGTGGTCACATGGGTTTGGATGAATGCTACTTTTGCTGTTATACCAAATACTCCTAATTGGGCCAGTGCTCTGTGCACACAAACGTTTCAGATGGAACTGAAAGGTTCAGATGGCTCGTATTGCGAACACGAAGCGGAATGTTTGATCGTGTACAGTCGGTTCTGGCGGTTTGGAGGGTGGATCCTACTGTTTAATGTAAGCCAGTGATAGTTAGTCTCATGTGTGGGTGGAGCAGGTTTTCTTATTCATTTGAATTTTAACGCATCTCTGCATTGAAGCAGCATGGAAACATTCTGTAGGATGGGAGCTAAGATTATAGAAACACACTGAAGACTCATTAGATCTGTTAGACTTAAGCATTGTCCACTTTTTGTGAGTAAGTGCATCAGTATCTGTTCATGCACTAGAAATGAGAGATGTACAGCCTGCAGTCACAGCAATGACATCGGATTTTAAGGTATGACAGCAAACTATGGCCACTGTGTGTTTAAAAAATAAAAAAATAAATTAATCAAAGAGTCATTATAGAAGCTAAAATTTGAGAAAAAAACTTGAAGCCACTAATTTCTGAGAAACATTGTGGATGTTTTATAAGATTGTAAGGTTGGCTGCACGGTGTAGCGGTGGGTAGCACCATTGCCTCACAGCTAGAAGATCCCCAGTTCGCATCCCGGCCTGGACTTTGTTCTCCCCATGCAGCGTGGGTTCTCTCTGGGTTCTCCGGCTTCCTCCCACAGTCTAGAGACATGTTGAGGGTAATTGGTGATTCTAAATTGTCCGTAGGTGTGAATGTGAGTGTGCTTGGTTGTCTGTCTCTAAGTGATAGACTGGTGACCTGTCCAGGTGAACCTGCCTTCACCCTAAGTCACCTGGGATAGGCTCCAGCCCCCCATGACCCTAGTGAGGATTAAGCGGTGTATAGATAATGGATGTAAAGTCATAACTTTGTAACAAAAAAAAAAAATCATGTACATGAGGAGTTTAATTTTAGAGAATATCCAAGTTTCTTCTTCTAAATTTATCTCTTTAGTTCCACCAATTCTCAGAAGTTTTCTCTCAGAGTATTACATCCCTCCCTCTGTTCCACCAAAATCACGCCTGTAATATGATGTTTATTCCACTGTTGACCCACATACTCAATAAATAACTCTTCCTTTATCAATAAATGACCACCAAAACACTTCTGGCACCTCATTGGTGCAGACAATAAACTGCACAGTATGTTGTAAGAGCACTATAAGAAGTTTACATGGATGCTGGTGTTGATATGGATTCTTATGGTCAAAAGCTTTGGACAGTGACCAGTAGAATGGCAGCTTATATGCAAGCATTTTCTTTTGTCCATCCATTATCTTTTAACCCTAACCCTAACCCTTAATCCTCACTAGGATCATAGGGGGCTGGATTCGATCCCAGCCGACTTAGCGCAAAGGCAGGGGGACACCCTGGACAGGTCACCAGTCTATCACAGGGCTACACTTAGAGACAGACAACCAAGCACCCTCACATTCACACCTACAGACAATCCAGAACCACCAACTAACCTCAATATGTTTTTGGACTGTGTGGGAGGAAGCTGGAGAACCTGGAGAGAACCCACGCTGCACGGGGAGAACATGCAAACTCACATTTTCTTTTGTACGTTGTAAAACTGAATAAAGAACTCTGACATTCAAAGGGAGCTATGAGTAGAACCACTGCATCTTTGTATTGAAAGGATAAACTGGGGGTGGTTAGGGCGGTTCAGGATGTCCCCTGGATGCCTCCATGTGGAGGTTATCCAGAAATAAACAAGTGGGAGAAGATGCAGAATGGGCAAAGAATACGGTGGAGAGATTATATTGTATAATCTGTCTGGCCTGAGAAGACCCTGGGGTCTCCCTGGAGGAGCTGGAGGAAGTAGCTAGCAGGAGTGGTATGTGGGCTGCTTTGTTTAACTTGCAAACATGGCAACGCAGACTCCGATATGGGGCAGACAGTAAATGGAAGGATAAAATCGTAAGAAAGCAAGAGTTGGACTGATAGTGTTCAGTAAAAAGCATGGAGTTGTATTAAATCAAAGATATGGACTAAAAGTATACAAACACTGACTTGACGTCTGTAAATAAGTGGTCCTTCACTGGAACTCTCTTCTAATCTCTGTTTAACTTGCAAGTTGTTGTCGTATCTGGTTTCACCTCTGCCAATGAAAGGATAGGGATCTGTCCTGTGTGATCGTGTCTCTTGAACTGAGAACAGTTACCGAAAGGCAAAGCAAAGCGAAGTCACAGACCTTCCCTGATCTGGTGGCTTTCACATCTATCATTGTTTAAACTCTTCCTGCACAGCTAATACCTCGATGCCTCTGGGACACAGCGCGTCAGATTAAGCCGAAAAGTATGAAGTCAAGTATTTCCTCATCTCTTCGAGTCAAGTCTGAGCCCCCATCAAACATCAGCAGATATACAGCAAACAGCCTGCCAGTTTCCAGTTTGACAGTCGAGCCACGAGCCCCGAGGCTATGCAAAGTGCTTTAAGCCTATATAAAGCCTCTGCTGCACTCACAAACATGCAAGTTCAGTCCTGTTCCATATGAAAGGCTTTTAGTAGGATACTTTTGCAATTTCGGACTTAGCTTTTGATACATCTTCAACTCGGGGGGAAACTTGCAAAGAAAAAGAAGAAAAAATGTGATTAATACTCTGGGGATCAGCTACTTCAAATTTAATCGAAATTCAGGCAGTAGCTTCCAAGGTCAGAGGGTCATCCAAATCAATAAGAATCATAAACTCACCATTATAAATATCTAGCAGTAGCCAGGAGGCAATGTTCTGGAGCATGAGCTGCTCACTAATGGTAATAAAAATCAGAAAGACTTAAATCTTCTCTGCAGAGACGCTGCTTTGTTACAAGACTGTGGGAGTTTTAACATTTTACCAACACACCAGAAAGAGAAGGAATTGGATAATTGGATGGCCACAGAAAGGAAGGACGTGCTGTGACGTTCAGTGGATCATTTAGTAATTCTTAGTCGTCTCTTCTAACCAGAACACTGTGTAGAGTTACGTTGTCCGTGATGGAGAGAGGAAACGTCCTCCTCTCCATGCAGATTCTCCAGCTCCACCCCCAACACTGAGCCGGCCTTCTGAATAACTTTGTGAGTCTTTTGTCGTCCTCCACCCTCAGGTTTTTTGCCCAGCAGACCACTGCATCTAGACATCCATCAGTAGCAGATTGATATGTATTTATTAGCTTAAGTGTTGACATGTTATTATTAGTGTACAGTAACACTAAGAGATTGCAACCATGCTAGCTACTCTGTGAAGCCATGTCTGTGCAGTGGTGCTTTGAGCAAACTACCAACAGCAACATACTTACAGTGACGATGCTAACAAACTCAGGCAGCTAGACAAAAATACTGACAATTGGACAGTAGCTGTAGGGAGGAGGTTGGGGTGGATGGACTGGTCAACAAACAAAAAAAACATAAATTCTTCTGCTTGTTCCCTTTTTTTTAACCAACAGCTAGTGTTGTTGCTTTTGTTTGTTTTTTTGAAAATAAGACCCCTACCATTTCCTTATTTGATCATTTCCTTCCATTATCTATACACCGCTTAATCCTCACTGGGGTCACGGGGGGCTGGAGTCTATCCCAGCCGACTCAGGGCGAAGGCAGGGGACACCCTGGACAGGTCGCCAGTCTATCACAGGGCTACACTTAGAGACAGACAACCAAGCACACTCACATTCACACCTACGGACAATTTAGAATCACCAATTAACCTCAACATGTTTTTGGACTGTGTGGGAGGAAGCTGGAGAACCTGGAGAGAACCTATGCTGCACGGGGAGAACATGCAAACTCCATGCAGAAAGATTCCGGTGCCCCCACTGGGACGCAAACTGGCAACCTTCTTGCTGCGAGGCAACAGTGCTAACCAACTGCGCCACCCTGCAGCCCTGATCATTTCCTTATTTGACTATATTAATTTTTGTAACCATACTAACAAAGGTTACCTAACGTAAATAAACACAAACCACCACTTTTTTCTAAACATAGTCAACCAAAAGCAGAGTATGGACAAACAACACAACATACTGTTTGCAGTAAAAACACTTTGCACCCCTTGTTTTTTGTTTTTTTTTGTAATTATTATATTTTTATATTTAAAAGAAAATTGCCAATAGGCTGAGAGGATCAGGCAAGCAGCAACACCAATGATTGATGTCAATATTCTTTCACTTGTGTCAAACACCTCTACCCTCTATAGACCCCTATACAGGCAGGCCAACTGCTCGTTCTCTTTAGAATTAACACTTTTAAATACACAGTTAGTCTAATGATTGTGACTAAGATTTAATGGCTGACATGGAAAGTGGAAAGATTCAGCATTAGGGCCAATGCTTGGTCCTTGCAGAGTCACACAGTGACTGTTCACAGTAGACAAACACACTTCTCTCCAAAGAGTTGGTTGAGCTCCTGAGAGCCGGTCATAATTTCCCAGTCTGCTGCATCTTGTCTCTCTTTCAGACTCCAAGATCCCCTGACTAGTCATGATCTCATGAGAACTCCATCCACAGAGGCTAACCAGTGTTTGGAAGAAAGAAAACACTGAGACCTTTTGTGACATACTTTTGCTATGAATAAAACAAATAAAGTATGTTTAAGTAATATCAGTTAATGTCTCCATGGCTGAAGCCAGCGCAAAGCAAACGTGGTGCTGATCATATAAAACCTGCCAATGTGAATGTATTTTAGCCCCTTTAGGTACATTGTGCAAAAAGAATCTCATATCAAACCGTCTGCTTGTAACACTAAAGTGCATTAAGTTATGTTTCTACCCACCATTTTCCCCTTCGTGCGCCTCTCAACTCTTCTGTCTGGAAAGTAAACAAATGTCTGAGTCCGGCACTCAAAGGCAGGACTTCCATCCCCCTCAAAGATAGCTGGCCAATGACTCATGCTCAGTGGCCTCAGTCCTCCTCACATTTTCCACAAGGTGCAAATCATTTCCCCACAACCATGTAAAACCAAATGTACATGTGGTGAGGCATTAGGCCACATTGAAAACCTTCACACCGCTCATTTGCTCTGGCTGTTCCTTTCACGAAGCGAATCACGAGAGCCGAAGCTGCAGCGGTGCAATCTCCCGTAACGCTTGAAAAAGTAGAAAAGAAAGTATTTCATTACACTTTTTAGGCACAAGAAGTTTCTGTTTTTTCTCAATGTAGCATCATAAATATGTTGCTGAAATAACAGAATTGATCTACAGCACATGAAGTGATGCACTTCTTCTCTGTAATCCTCTCCACTGAAGTATTTTTCTCCATAAATAAGACCTTCTCCTTGCTCCCCATTTCAGTCCTCCCACTGAGGAAATCCCTTCCCCAGATTGCCTGCTGTCTGCCTGGAGGAGCTTGTCTGAGACTCTGACTGATGACTGTTGTGTCACGGCTTTGTTTCCCCATCGGTCACCTGACATTCCCACCGACGGTCCTGTTTTGTGGGGTTTGTCGGGACTTGTCCTGATAGCTCCTTTTGAGGGTCATTCATCATCATTACAAAGTGAGCCCTGCTATTGACAGCAGAAAATGGGAAAGGGGCGGTGAAAATACAGGTTCATTTAACACTTATCCATCCAGTTCAGAGCGAGAGGAGTTCCCTAAAAAATGAAATTTAAATTTCTAACTTGCTAAAACCTCCCACAAAGTTTTACTAATGTTTTTTTTTTTATATGAACAGCACATCAAGGGACTGTGTTTAATGTGAAGGGTGGCACCTTGTAGTAACATAACCACAGAGGAATATTACCAAAGTCGAATGTCACTCTCAGCTCTTTTAGGCTTCCTTTCACTTCCCAAACTCACATCAGGCATATTTCCATCCGCAGTAAGCACATTTTTTTCCAGTAGAAAAGCACAGATAAATACTACCAGCCCAGCATCACATGGCAGTCAGTGTTAAGGAGCCAGTATGTTCCATCTGAAGAGCTTGTCAGATGAACCAGTAGCTTTGGAAACCCACCTCCTACCTCACGTTTGACTTCAACTGTGAGGGGAGAGCCAGAACTGGAGTTGGTAGAGATCAAAAACATGAAATGTAAGAGGAACTGTGCAGCCAGAATGCACCAGAATGACCACATTTTTTTGTGCAGGAATGGGGTGTCGCGGTTTGCACAAACGGGTTAAAATTCATATATATGTTTGTTAGTGATTCAACCTTCATGAAAGTGTATCTGACGCAGCAGAGCCCATAAAAACAAACAGAATGGTTAGAAATGTATTGATATTTGATTGGATTGGCAAATTGAGTGACGCGTAAGAAAACATCCCACATTATAATTCGCTGATAGGTACCGCGAGCCTTTTAGTGGCACAAATTCAACATTCTTTCATTCATCATTCACTCTTCTTGGTAAACTGCAAAACCAGATTCAGTACATGTCAATGCTGCAAGCTTGGACAGCAAAAAGGTCACCGGTTCGCGTCTCGGTGAGGACACCCGGGATCTTTCTGCGTGGAGTTTGCATGTTCTCCCCGTGCAGCGTGGGTTCTCTCCGGGTTCTCTGGCTTCCTCCCACACAGTTCAAAAACATGTTGAGGTTAATTGGTGATTCTAAATTGTCCGTAGGTGTGAATGTGAGTGTGCTTGGTTGTCTGTCTCTAAGTGTAGCCCTGTGATAGACTGGCGACCTGTCCAGGGTGTCCTCTGCCTTCACCCTGAGTCAGCTGGGATAGACTCCAGCCCCCCGTGACCCTGGTGAGGATTAAGCGGTGTATAGATGATGGAGGGCTCATGCTGCACACACAATATCTGCAGGAGACGATTCTTTGCTGAAGAACGTTTTCAGAGCCGAGCCTCTCCGTAGACTGTATTTATGAGCCTAGCCGATGAGCATGACCTCCGTTACAGAATGGATGTTTCAAATGTGGCTAGTTTTGCTTGAATCATTAAAAACACAAACTGCTTGTGCTCATCTACCTGTTCTGCCACACTAATTACACCCATGGTATCGTCTAATGTTACTGAGCGCGATGTTCGGCTGAAAATGTTTTCAACATTAAGAAACTGCCCACAAAGTGAGTCCTGGTTTGATTGTGTAGTCAGCTATCATTGACTAATGTATTAAAAAGGAACAGTAGCTACACAACCTTCACAACCAGCCAGAACCTAGCCGAGCACATGCACACATGCACATGCATCCTAACACCACTGAAGAAGAATGAATCATTTGACATGTGGTCAGAAACATACAGTGTATGTTGTTCCTGCTCCATGCTTGCTGGATTTATAAATAGGCAAGTGTTTGCTAACAAGCTCATCTTGTCAGTTTTATAAGATTATAATTCTATTGCTGCCAAGTGGCACAAATCAAATGAATTGATGCTGTCTTCATCCTGTTTAGCCCATAAAGTTTCTCTCTGAACTGTACAATACTGTGATGACTTTAATAATAAGTGAATATATGGAGAGCTCCTAAATCAAACATCTTTTGAAACTTTTTCTGGCGCCTAGAAAAGGCTATTTCTGTCAGACAAACGCTTCCTGGTAATCCCATAAATAACTTCCTCTGCAGCATTGTATTCAGCTGACAGACTGAAGTGGGGATGCAGTAATCGTGGTGATTCACTCATTGCTAAGCGTCGCTTTGGCTCGTTTTCTTCAGGATACTCTGCCTCCACGTCAAGAGTTCAGCGGAAGATCAAGGAAGCAATTCATTTCTCTTTGGGGCGAAGGAAGTCGACCCTGGGTTCACTGCAGCATACGGCGCTCACATGTGGGCACCGAGGTGGGGCCCCTGGTGTAGCTTACAAAGTTTCCTGCGCTCAAGGTTGACGGAAATGTGATTTATATTAAAGACAACACACCCCTGCAGTCCAGATGACTATTGGATTACAGGATCAAAGCAGCCAATTAGGTGAGAACACAACTTAAGCTTCAATGACAGCGAGAATGTCATAATAGATATCCATTTTTCAGAGGTAAACAAGTGGTGCTACATGTAGTAGCTCGTTAGTCTCAATTGAAAGCAGAGAATAAACAGCATGAATAACAATAGCACTAGTTGTAGCCCAAACTTGCTGATTGATATTACAACAACAAATTACAACAGCGATTGCAGACAGACACATGGCTGGAGTTTCACCCGGACAGATTTACGACAAAACCTGGCTTAATATCACGAGTGTTTGTGTTGGACATTACATAGAGCATGTATTTTCTGCTGTTAAGGAAATCAGACTTTCTTTTTTTTTTTCCCCCCAAGTTTGTCCGTTGCTATTGTCTCTATTTTGCTGGCCTCCAGCGTCTGGTGGGGTTTGGGAGGGAGGAGACGGGGGTAAGATGACTTTAGCAGATGAGCCAAGAACCGTGAAACTGCATGTTAGGAAAGAGAGGGAAAGTCATCACCGCCTTGGCAGTCAAGAGTGTGGAGGGAGGATTGTTGAAGTACAAGTAGGAGATAGCACAGGGGGGGATTTTTCCGCTGTAGGAAGTCAGCTCGCAGCTTACATCGCCTGGGAGAATTCTGTCCCGGCTCTCTGCCTGTCCAATCACATCCTTCAGGGGTGTCACTTTCTATGCTACAAATCGCAGACCGTGTGTGATTTCGTGCAGAGCTGGCACCGTTTAGATCGGATGTAACGCAAAAGTAGAGATAAACACAAACTTAAATCCACAATGAAATCTTTCCCATCTTCTACACACTGAAAGAAGGTAATTCATGATTTTTTTCTCATCATGTCTAAACTACTCCGGCTCTGTTTACACAGGCATTAGCTGGAAAACACCTCTGTTTATAACAGGCTCAAAACACAGCAGCTACACTCTTATTAAATGCCAAAGACATCCAGGTTTCCAGCTGAATTCTGACTTCATAAGACTTAACTGATCACGTACTGTATATTGTTGTTCGTGGCTCGGCTCCAGTTTTTGGACATGTTAACTCCTCACACTCTGGAATGTACCCGCGGTTCTGCCAAAAAAAAAAAACAGTTTCTCCTTGAACTTCCCAAACATTCAAAGTGCATTTGTGGTCACAGTTGCCTGACTTTGCATGAATATTCAACACAGCAAAGAATGGCAAGCAACGGCTTCCTCATTGGATACAAACTGGGGACTTAAGGGCTGAATTATAGCAGATAAAAACTACAACCTGTTGCTCGACCAAGTCCTCAATCAGAAGTGTTTATAGTTATTCTGAAGACCACACTTAAATGAGGGAAGGAAAGTCGGTAATACACTCATCCATCGTGCTGTTGTTTGCGAAAAAAAGTCGGAGAAATATTCAAATAACGAATGGAAAAAGAGAGCTGGCTGCTCCGTCACCTCCACACAGCTGGACAATCATGGCGTGAAATGGGTGCAAATGTCAAATTGGCAAGTTGTGGAAAGTTCCAGTGTTTCCAATCTGCGTCTGTGTGTGTTCGAATGGATCATACTGACAGCTTTACAGTTATTGGTCGCAGCTCTGTCTCCCCAGGAATGTTCCTGTAATGGACAATAGTGTTGGATGCAAAAAACTGTAATTAAGAGTGTTAAAGAATCGTTCCAATGCCGACATGCTTTTCTAGTTACACAGCACATGGTTGGCAGCTTGACTTACTTTTAAATCCCCCTAAAGCCCTGCATCATGTATTTATTTTATTTTATAAATTCTCGTATTTTTTCATCCCTTTTCATTTTATGTCATTTTTTTTAAACGATGGCCCCTGAGCACAAACCTAAAATATCAATATGATTAGGGAACAGCTGTGTCAAATATTTACAATAACGTGCATCATCTAGAAGTTTCTTTTATCGATTGACAGCATCATATACTCTGGCGTCCATCATGGAAGTCCGCATCTAACAATAGGCTCCATGTGCTTTCCATCTGCTCCGACATTCTTCATGTTCAATCCCAACAGCTTGGTTTACATGTAACACAAGTAAAAGGGATTCTGTCTTCTGATTTAAATCTCTGAAAATCCCAAGCAAGAAACAACAATGCTGGTTTTGGTGACAGAAAGCTATTTTACCCAAGCAGTGGTGTTGCTCTCTAACAGTGTGTGAGCTCTGGCTGCAGAGTCTGTTTATTGCAATACTTTGGCAGCTGTAGTCCTGGAGACTTAGACACTGCTAATTATTTCCATTCTGTGGTTCAGTCCAAAGCTAAGCTATCAAAGAACCCCCCCCTCCACCATGTCTGTCAGTACCATCAGATGTCTGAAAACGGAGCACAGAATGTACAGCTGTTTTATGGTTTGTCTTTTTGCAGAAACAATCATGCGTTTAGGCCAAAGAGGAAAAACCAACATTTCAAACACACCTTTCAGAGCTGTTAAACATGCCGGTTGTGCGTCAGCTTTTAAAAGTCTTTTCAGGTAATTCAAACGGCAAACTGCCTAAGCTCTAAATTACTGTAGCAGACAGTTCCTGTAGCTGCTGCAGTCGTCAGCTTTAGTCTGAGACATTAGAACATCATATTAGAGACGGAGAATGCGTGAAGTACGCTGTGACGCAGTTTAGGCAAAGTTATAGAAAGCAAGGGTTCGGTTTGGCAGTCATACGACACCATCTCACTCTGCACACAATCCTCCTCATTACAATGAGAAAGAAAGAAAACAGAACTGCCAAAAGGAGGAGTTTAAATCTCCTGGAAGAGATGGAGGCTGTGAATGATAGATGATGCCAGCTGTACCAGAGCACAGCTTTTGTTAACTGCTTCCTTCTACAACCCACTTATCAAAGTCCTCGGATGAAAATAAAACTCTTGAACTCTCTTGAAACGCTGCACACTGTCAGACCTGGAATGGAAAATAGAAATGTCAACGCAGGAATGGCAGAAATAAGACGTCTAGCCTGCTTTTGGAAGCAAAGACTCATTAATACGACACACGATCAGTGGATGTAGATTCTTGTCTAATCAGGAGTTTGAGCTCTTTGGATGCTTGCAAACAGTAAGAACATTAACTAACTGTTTCCAGGTAGTTTTCTCGTGTGTTTGCGTTGCTGTAATCTTTGCTACATTCCTACATTTTCCAGTGCCACAACTGACCACAGAGACAGAGAGGAACCAGTCAGTCCAGACAGGATTTCTCCTCAAAGATTAGGCTTTTACCACATTGGTTTCTCTGTAAACACATTTTGTGCAGCGGTAAACAGTAAGTCAGTGAAAACAACTATATTATTGTGCGAAATCAAAATCAACAAACTGACAACAAGGACGCTCAAGCTGTAAATATGAAACATGGAGCGTTACCTTCCTGCATATTGTTTTACCCTGACTGAATGAACCCAGGCAACAACTGATAATTGCAGCAGTTAATCAGTAGGTGGCGCTCTTTTAACCTTCTTAAACCATCATGGTAACTTGATGCCCGGCTAACCTGCTCTAGACGAGGGTATAATCAGAGTTTTGAACTGAAATCGCCGTAAGAAGCGTCTTTCTTTTACATTTTTCTGATGATGCTCTCTCTTAATGATTCAGCTTCTCGGGCAAGGGGATGCGTTATGTCTGCAAACCTGAACAAAGTTGTGCAGGTGCAGAAGGAAAACTGTATGCGCTGCATTTCCACATGAACCTACATGTTCAGTTGGTGAAGCAGGAAGTGCATACATAGTTGTTTTATGCTTGGTAATGATTAGAAAGTTGATTGGTCTGTTGGTATTTATCACAAAGAATATCTAATCAAAGTTTTTCTTATGTCAAAACTTAACTGATTCCCACGTGCCCTCCATGATGGAACAGTATTCGACCTAAATGCACTTGTCAGGTATCATGTTAAAATGAATCAAGAGCTCTAATGTTAGAAACAAGTGGCTGCATTAAAAGTGAAATGAGTGATAACATTAATGTACAATTAGCAGTTTTGTGCCAGCATTCCTGTCTTGTGTTATTTGCAGTAGTTGTGCTTTTTGCTGTAATAAAAAGTTCATATTCTTTGTAGCTTTCTATTGTAACAACCTGTTTTTTTTGACTGATGACACATGGTTGGTTCAGTTTTGCTTCAGGAAGAGTCGAATGACTCGTTAAATGTCCCTTTTATGGGGGCACACAGAGTCTGATGAAGAAAGCCTAAAGAGAACCGTTGTGGATTCTCAACTAATGCATAGAAAGACTGGCTATGTCAGGCTTCCCCTCATATGTTATGAACAATTGATACAAGAGAACATTGTGTCTTGAATTGAGACACTTTCTGGCTCACGGACCATTTATACTTAATCAGATTTTATACATCTCAACCACTCACAGTGTGTTCATGATGTACTTTCACTTTGCAAAGGCAGATTTCTTAACCAATAGGAGTGTGTCGGTTATTTCACATTTAACGATATATCCCGCGCTCTGTAGAAATCCAAAGAAAGTGTATCTGACCCAGTGCTCAGTCTCCATCGTTATGATCACGCTGATATAACCTCGACCTGAAATCCTGCAGCCTGTCCAACCTGCACCATTTCACTCAGTCTGAACTAAAGACTTTCTGTTCCAGTCCAGTCCAAGGTCACTGGTATTTCTGATTTATTAAGACAGGAAGCCGACTTGGATAATTATCTCCAAAACCCCTGAAATCTGAATCGAAATGCTCCTTTTCCCTTTTTTTTGGTATTACTCTTAGTGCTGACAGGATAATGTTAGTAACGGAAATGTGTTCATGACTCTGCGCCTTTATGTAAAAAGAGACCAGGAGCTGTAGATTGATCCGCTGCCTGTTACATAGATTAAGGGATCACCCAAGAGGCAGAAGTAAACTGTGCATGCAAAACCTTTTAACATGTTATCTTTAATATCCGTCAGAAATATTTATGCGTCTTGCAGCAGGTTTTATAAAATAACATTCATGTCTGTTCAAAACTTGTGACTCTTACTGCAGTCATAATGCTGGAAGAAACCCATGCAAAGACAACCGTACCACAAAGTTACCGCGTCAGAAGAGATTCTATTTTAAAACTGTGTTAAAATGAAAATGATCTTTGTCCAAATTGTAATTTTTTGTACAGCTTAAGCAATACTCATATGATGTGACCATCAGCGAGCTCTGATCAGAATCAGAATGTCTTTATTGTCACTGTGTGAGAACAATGAAATTAAAAGCATCGAGGTGTAAACAAGGAGCAGCTGTTTGCTTCCTGAGTTGTAGAAACTACTATGGAGGAAGAACAGCAAAAAGATTTCATTAAAGTCAACCCTTAGGAAGTCGTCTTTCTATCAAAGCTACGTATTTCGAAGTTTCATTCCATGGAGCACACCAGCTCACCTACAACTCTGCTCAAACACTGTGAAAGCAGTTGTATAATAGCCATGCGTGTTTACACCACCAACGTATTCTATAAGGTAATAATACAGGAAGTCCCACTCTGTAACTTGACACGATTGGTTCCTCAGGTTTGCTACGTACGAAACCTTGAAAGTTTTACTCTGTCCGTTAGCGCTTTTGCTCATTTCGCTCATGATATGTTTTCCAATGAAACAGAACACCATCTTAATGAGATTTTTTTTTTAACTGCTAGCAAAAACAACAAGACAAGCAACACTTAAGGGGTTCAGTACCAACGCGGGCCAAATCACAAAACATCCAAAGTTGAGTTTCATGTTTTTTTGGTCAGTGTTTACGGTCTACTAGTTTGTGGCAAAGTGGTCCAACCAACAGCACACTAGTAATGTCACAATGCCAGTTTGAAGTTTGGCCCATAATGGTTTAGGCATGAAAATCTAGTGGCAAACTGGACCAAGCCACAGGAAGTGCTGATCATTATATCGCGAACGCAGGTAGTTGCACGTTTGCAATTCAAGATGGCGGACAGCACGACCTCAAGCCCCGTAAAAACTCAACTCTTAGGTGAAATAAAAACTTCATTAACCACCACCAAGCATCTATTTCTACCCCATGGTCCTCAGAAGTATCTCTAGTTCCTTATGATGTAAACTCTTTAATACTGTTTAGCAAGACAAACCTTGATTCTGTTTTATTCTCAAAAAGTAGAAAATGTGATACGGCCCGCTTTGGCACTCAGCAAAAGGAAAGGCAAAATTAAAACCTAAATAAGTAATCACAGAGTAGCTGTTTCTATCTCTGGACGATGTTGAAACATCTTTGGATGCTTATAATGACTCCTCCAACATGAACACAAAACTTTGACCCCATTTTTCTCCAAAACTAGTAAATATGGTTTGGTCCACTTTGCCACTAACCCCCTCACTTGTTGACTAACCACGGCTAGTCAAGACAGATCAATCTTTGTTTTCATCTCCTAAAACTGAGACATGAGAGCAGGGTGACAAATCTGAGAATGACAGGCATCGACAGTTGAGACCCAATCGGGAAGCGAACGTTGGTGTCTGCATCATCGTTTCCGAAAGTCTCTGTTTCTGTCCATCCAGACAAAAACACAGACTTGGAGTTTTCCAATTAAAATAGGGTTAAAAGTGTTTCCAAAAGCCTTTTAGGGGCCCTATGTTGGTGGGCAATAGGTGTAAATGTAGAAGAGGGGATGCATTTCAGAATATAATCATATTGGAGTGGATGTGGCCTTATTGTAGCCCTGGGGCATTAAAATTTACATTGGAATGCTGCAGATTAAGATTGAAATAAAGATAAGGCTACTGATATGCTGTATTAATCAGACTAACTTCAAAAAAAAGCTCAAAACCAGAAGTGAACTGACCTTCTAACAGGTTTTGTCTCTGTATCTAGGTTTTGCTGTACCATGACCATAAGAACTATTGTTGTTGTTGTTCTGGGCGGCCCTTTGTACATTGATCTGCTGCCTAAATACTTACTGTGTATTAATCTATTAATTAATGTGTATTAACACCCGTGTGTATTAATCCGTGGCTTAAAATAGTCCCCAACAAAAGTGCTGTTGCTCCTGTTAGCTAAAAATCCCAGTGTCCATCTATTTTAGAAAATGATTTAGCCTCTTTTTCAAAAACTTTATTTACCTTTATTACTAATTTAATTACTTCTTAAGTAAAAACATATGGGATTAAAGCTGACAGTTGCACAAAAGACTACGAAGTTACTGTTTTTTTTTTATGTTTTCATGTAATTTATTAACAATAACAAAGACATGCAAACCATCAACCTTATTGTTTAAGAACCTGTTAAACTGTAAATAAGTGTGATGGTCCCCCCTGCAGCGGAGCGTCGACTCCGAATGCACGATAATGTTTATTTTCTAAGCAATCAGTTGCCGAGCTCGCTTGTACACAAACCAGCAGGGGGTGGGGGGGGAACGAACCGTGATTGAACTGATTCCCAGATCACCTTCGCTCCCTTTGGCTGCATTCTTTGCGATGACAAAATCTTTGGCAAACAGGCAGCGACTTGCAGCGTTCGCAGTGCCCTGATGTTTCCTTTATCCCGCAGTTTTCCAGAGAAAATACGAGCGATGCTTCTCCAGAGTCGTGTAGCTCTGAAAGGACTCTGAGGGAATTGGCAGACGTGGTTTGTGGGCAGGGCCAACGAGGAAACAGCTGTCTTTCTCATTAGCTCGACTGCAGCGTCTTAAACCCCCTCCTCTCTCTTTCTCTAAACACACATACGTACTGACACCTTGTCCAATCACCTGATGCCTTTAGCGCCTTGTGAACACGGCACACAGCTGTTTCCTGTCATACTGTTGAGGTTTAGATGTGTGGCAAAGCCTGGATTAGAAACCTTGGTCTGGTTTTAGACAAACCATCAGATACTGTAGATTTATCTGAGGTTATTTAGTCCAAAATGAATCGAGCTAGAGGCGTTAACATAAGGTTATGTCACTGCTTCTCTGTTGTCATTCAGAGACAAACCACAGCAAGTGTGAAGTGATGTTTGTATCCGCAACTTATTGTTCGGATGAATCAGTGAGAAACGGCTCCGCTGAGAACCCTTCTGCTGTTCCTTTTGTCTCTCCTACATCTGTAATTTTCCCAGAGATGAAACGATGGCTTCTTGACAGGCCATTTCGGTGACTTACATGTCTTGTAGAGGCTCATAATTCCAAGCAGTCCCTTTTGGCGAATGTATTGTGGAATATGTCTGTGGATTAGGTTTGCATGTGTGGCCAGAAAACTATTAGATTGCATTAAAAAAAAAAAGGCACTGCAGGTTACAGTGAGGATGGGGGATTTTAAGATTCATTGAAATCTGGCAAAGCTGATATTATTTTTACCTTAAAATATTGCTCTCTAATCAAATATAAAGGTGGTATTGGCTCTGTAGGCAGATTCCATGTCCTCCCCTGTAAGTCAAAAGGTGCTGACCCCAGATTTCTCACTAAATTTACACTCCGGATTCCCCGATGATGACCACCTACAATCACGACCACCCACGGTGGCTGTCGCACGCTGTTCCACTTTAGTGTCTTTTGTCTACTTCTGCGCTCAGGAAAGCGCGACCCAAAAGCTGTTGATATAAGCGACAAATCAAACAGAATCTTTTCGATCACTGGACTCCGGCTTCTCTTGAGAAAACAATAGTTATAAACTCTATTCTTACTTTTAATTGCCCAGTAAAAAAAAAAAAAGAAGAGATTCTCAGCTCACTGCGACTCTTGTTTGGTGCCCCAGAGACTGCAATAAAACGGCACTTTTATGACCTTGCTTAGCAACCACTTCTGAAGGGAGACAAAAAAAAAAAGAAGATAAAAAAAAATCACAGCTAAGCTACTCATTTCTTTCCCCACCTTATCAGTTCCCTCTCATCTCTGACTATGACTAGGTGATTAAAATGTGAGATATCTAGACAGAAAGAATCACTGGAAAGTATGAGAACTTGTGAACATGGGTGTAGTTCTCCCACACCACAAAAGTCTGTGAGAGGATGGTTATGGGAGAGGGCTGACAAAAGGGGGAGGAAAATTAGGCTCGCCAGCATTCTTCTCATTTAAAGCTGTAACTACACAAAAAAGCACTCACGCAGTCTGGGCTGGGTCTGCTTGCTGCTTACAAGGAGAGGCACTCTTGTATTCATGGTGGTGCAGTGACAACCTGAGCATTTTTTTTTTTCTTTCCTTTTTCATCCCTTTTTCCCCTTTTTGCTTTGCACACCAGGGAGGCTCATGTCTTTCTTATAGACATGATGGGCTTTGTGCATTTAAGGACTTTCCTTTTTCTGGTGGTCTCCGTGGCTCAGGTTTTGATTGTTACATGTCAAGATGGGAACAGCGGTAAGTGAAGCCCTCAGCTGTTTGTTTTAACACCTAATTGCTGTTGGTTGTAATGTGCGAAGGTGGCTGACCTTCAAACATCGGCGTGGACTTTCTGTTTGTGCAAATAAACTCCTGCTTCAGAGTTTGCTCAACCCACAGAGCGCTTGTGTTCCAGCGGGGGGGAGAAACTTGTTAAAGCGTGCTCTTGATTAGATGAGATGCTCTGTTAGATGAGACAGATTTTTTGTTAAATTTTCTGTGTTGGACTCACAGTGAATTCTCCTTGTACATGACAAGTGAATTTGTTCTGCCGCCTTGTTCAAACATGACCGGTGTGGATGACTGAGACAGACCTTACTTGGTCACCGAAGAGCCTGTCGAGCTTAGAGATGGTTTACAAGAGATGAGAATAGCTTCAGTGAGGATTATCTGCAATTGGCAAACATGTCAGGAAACAGCCCCGCGGACATCTGTCAGTGATTGCGAGTGATGTCACCCCGAGGCTCTGAAAACGAGCACCTTTGCGGTTTTTTTGCATTACCCCCTGCATCGACTCCACCACTTTGGAACATTCATTAGGTGTCACCGCAACTATTCACTTCCCCCCCTCGGACTACATTGTACATCTGCGAAAAGAATTTCAGCACCACGGCTTCACGCGCCTTCGGAGGGAACACAGGCTGCATGTTAATTCAGGGCAGATGTGAGGAGATGCTGTTGGACTCTCTGAGTCACCGGAGCTGCTGATGTCTTCAGCTGGCGAGAGCTGGAACACCTGAATGTTCCTGTTTGACTGTGCTTCCACCTCTTTTTTTTTTTTTTTGGGTTCAGCTGGAGCGTTTGATCCGTCGTGTCGTCACAGGGACCGTGTTGTTTGTGCATGTGATGTCATGGGCCACGGCGAGCCCTGGAAAGTGCTTTTGATGGCTTCCTGGTGGAGTTTGGAGTTAAAGGCACCACAGGCTGTTTATTATTCCAAAAAGCCGTCCCTCCTTCTGGATGATTTTTAAGTTTTTCTTTCATTATGTGATTAACTGAAACGAGTTCTCTTTAGGTTCAGTTCCACATAATGCAGAGACTGCTGAGTGGTGGTGTGACACAGTAGAGCGCCACCCGGTGGTGGATGTGTCAGACTGTTGGTGCTCATTTGATAATTAACACTAATTCTGATGCTGCCATTTAAAAAAAATCATTTTCATTGAGTCTTATGGGCATTGATGAGGATTTGAAAAAGACACAGCAGCTCACAGCTCCACAGGTTTCAGTCATTTTGACACAAAAAATAAATCTTTGTGTTGATGCCAGTTTGTCTAATGAAGCTCTGTTTTAGCAGCTCTCTGCCCTCGTTGGGAAACTCTCTGTCCACATTTGTTCACATGAAACAGCACAGCGATCTTCGCAGGCTTCTTTCCAGTGGAACGGCGGTGGGCGAGGTGATTGCATTTCGACCAAATAAAAACAGTGGAAAGTTCATGGTTTTTGTAGACTAAGGGAAAATGTGGTTCGCCAGCACTGTGAGACAATGTGTGTGTGTGAGGGGGGCTTTCAACACACAATGACTACTTACATTTCTATGGAACGGTTTTTTCTCCTATTTAGCACTTTACATGGTAGTGAAAAAGAAAAACCTGCAAAAAAATTCTTAATATTTAATTCCAGAAAGAAATAAACTCCCTGGCTCACTCTGGGATGCTGCACATGCCCACGGCTACAGTTTATATTGGGAGCTTTTATGAGCAAAATCTCAGCTTCAGATGGAGTGTCGTTAACTGTTGATTAGACTCTTTAATTGTGAGCAGACACGTTCCTTTAGCAACCTTAATGCAACACATTTTTTTCCCCCCAGTTTGTTCTAAGAAGTAAAAGCCAAAGAAGTCAACAAAAGGCTGTGTTGAGGACACGGAGGTTACTGGAAAGATTTCTGAGGGAGCAGATTTTGGTGGAATTCATGAAATCAAATATGCTGCTTTGAAGACTGAAAACATGTTCAAAGCAAATGTTGGACATTTCAGTCGGTACAGTTATACAGCTACTAGATTAGAGTCATATGCCTGCACATGTGCGGAAAGTTTGCTCGCAGAAGAACACAAGTTGGCCTTACAGATCAAGGAGCAGACTTTAAGCTCACAATTGGAAATGTTGACGCCAGCGTAGATTTAAAAAAAATATATATATAGTTCAGTCTTCGTACAAAAAAAAAAAAACTACAACCTGGATTGGAACAAGTGTTCAATGATATTTGGAGTAAGGTTTAAGGATGTGAACATGGAAAAAAGCAGCAAGTCCTGACTCCAATAACAGAAAACAGCAGCGTGTGCCCAGAGTTTCAGCCGAGGAGTGAAATCAGGCCTCTGCGTGAGTGAACTCTCCTCCCAGACGCTGACATAGCTGTAAAACATCTTCAAAGATGCCACTTTGCGCCTCACATCAAAGAGACTCGACACCCAGCCTCCGTGAAACCAGCGGATTACTTGAGATTGTTAGCGGAGTCGCGTTTATCTCGGTTTTTTTAATATTCATCACAGCCAAAACCCAAACGTTTGTCCCTCTCTGAGAGAAAACACATGAGCAGGGAGAAAAAATCTGGTGTTCCAAATCAACAAAAACCTACATGAGGTCACCCTGACTTTCCAATTGGTTCCAGTTGTTGTTGCCACATCACTGACATCGCAACAAATGGGCTGTTTTCTACCAAAGCTCGAAACGTCCAAACATGTGAATTCAACCAGGTCCACAGACGGCTTTGATTAGAAACACATGCTGCATTTTTGAGCTATGACTTGATTACACGCCTCTTTTCTCCCAGAGTTAAGGGGGTCGAGCTCAGCAGATTGTACATTGTCTTGGAGTTACACGTTTTCGCGGTCGTCTGATGTGAAGTGTCTGCCTGTGAAGCTGTGAGGACGTCCTGGTGGCACAAAAGGTGGAGCTGATAGATTTTTAATGCGGCCAGTGCCTGAGAGGACGGCTCCATGGGAACTACTTATAAACCAAATTATTGCAGTCAGCAAATGGAGGCTTAGGCTGGAGGGATGACTTCCAGATGTTTAAAAAAAAAAAAAAAAGTCACTTTGGCAGTATTTGGAAATATAAAAAAAACAAAAAAAAGTCTTAGATTTAGCTGGGAGGGGGTGAACCGAAAGAGCGGATGTGAAAACATAATGTGTCAGTATTGCTTTAGGGCCGACTTGAGCCGTTCACTGACTCGTGGTGTACCGAAGCAGTTCAAGAGGGTGTCTTATCTCCTGTAACTTTACAGGTTCAAGTTAAAGTAAATGTTTGTTCAAAGGCCGTGCAATTATGGCTCCTCCTGACAGGTTTCCTGGTGCTTGATTGGCACTTACTCACCCATCCGTCCTCTGTGATCCTCTCAGCCGGTCCCTGTAGGAGGATGACAGGACAGAACGTAAACACAGAACAGGCTCAGTTTCCCAAGCGCTGTAATTGTCTTGATTTCATCCTAATTACCGATGCGCTTCTCACGCTCGTCGCAGAGCCAGAAGCTCGGCCGCTGCAGTCACGTGTGACGTGTCAGAGCTGAATAAACAACACTCATTTTAAAGATTTAATGATTTCACACGTAAGGTTGAGTTTACTTGTCAGGAGGAGTTCCCCTCTGGAATCAGTTGTTCTGATTGTGCCTTTAGTGATTTAATAGTGATATCATCTGAAGGTGGGAGCTTTTACAGAAGTCAGCATTAGATGGTCATTAGCATTTTGGGCTACGTAGGATGAAGCTTCAAATGTTTTCTTTCTTTCTTTAAGCTGGTGTAAGCACACATCTGGAAACTGCTAAAAAACAACAACAAAAATCTTAATTTGAAAATACAGCTGTCTTCCTGCAGCTCTCCTATTTCCCCGTTCTGTCCTGAGTCCCTCCAACGGATACATATGCAACACTTCATTTGGACAAAAAAACTAGCTTGACCTAAACTTGAACATAAACATAAAATGAATTAGCCACAGTCACAGCTGTGAGCCTTTGGCTACGGTTACATCCAACACAGCCAGCGAGCTCAGCCTGCTTGGTGTGTGCACAGGAAGCTTAACCACGCATTCTTTGGGGAGGCCATGAACCCTCCAGTCCTAAAAAAAAAAAACTCAATCTGATATAACTGCTATAACCTGTCATAACCTATTTATTATCAATTTACTTCCATTTTTTTCAAGAAACAATAGATGTTTGGCACCTCTCTACAGAGAACACAGCTGTGGACCAAAGCTTTAGGTCCATCCTGTGGATACTGCTGGTGCCAGTGATGCTTTACCCCAAAACTGAGCCAACACCACCTCAACATATTGAGATATTACAGGACATTGAAGTTAGCAGATTGCCAGTCCAAAAGAAGTGATGGCTCAGAATACAGCAGTTACTGGATGTAACTTCAGCTCTATTTGCATCAGTGATATCGGCACATCTTCATTTTTGCAGTTGCTTTTATGTTGTTGTTAATGCTGGAAGAGCAACGACTTCTGCAGAATTTTCCACGACTTTTTGTAGAGATTAACATAATCTCTCTGAGAAGACTTGTGATTTGCCAAAGTCTCCACTTAGGGGTAGATTTTCTAAAGCCTGAAATCAGAGCCAAGCTGAGTTGTATAAGTCTGCACTGAAAGGTTATTATAGAATTCTTGCCCAATGGCAACAGCAAGAAGTCCTGCCTACCCCAGCTTTAATCTGCCTCCTGTGGGTTTCCCTGTGAAACACAATACTAAATTGCCAGAGTCCTCCGTCTTTAATTGTTTATATATGCAATGCTTATTAGTTTATAGGCAAACATTATCTTTCTCAACAATTAAAAAGTAATATTGTCCATCCTGAAATGCCAGGAAAACAAACACGACCTTCATGTCAATGCTTCGTGAAGTCAGCTGTTGCTGGTGCACAGCCAGTTTGTCTGTTCACTGGATGTTGATACAGCTGGTTGTAGTTTTTCCAGGAGATCAGGAGCACTTTTTGCCCTCTGGAGCTTATCTTCTGTAGGTTGGCAGGTCTTAACGTAATATAGCACTCCCTCAGAACATGTTCTCCGTCTCTCCCGTGACTCTTACAAAGGCTGCTGTAATTGCTTTAAATCGTCCAATTTCATGAGACGTTATATCCCATCTGGGAACCTCTTTCTCGCTCTGTGTGCTGAAGTGCTTTGGCCCAGGTAGTGATTCAGCAAAATCAGATTACTGCTGAGGGAATTGCCTGTGATTGTCTTAATACAAAATGCATGTACAAATCAGAATTACACTTTGCATAAACAATACGACTTTAAAACTGATAGCTTTTTAACAACTCCTACACTTAGAGATGCAACCTTTTGAACACAATATTACCACAAACATTCTTAAAATGGGATAATGTTGTCTGTGACATCCTCAAGCGCTACGCTTACTTGTTCAAACGCCGCAAAATGGTGACAGTTGGCCATAATTACAGGTTGTGGGCCGACCGAAATTCTAAGTTATAGCTCGGGTTGTGTATATTACAGCTGCAGAGGGTGAATAAGTGGATCTACATGGGTGTTGGTGGGTGACATGGGTTAGCAATGTGGCCTAAGATATGTTTAGGCTCTTAACAACTTGTTGGACAGCTGATTGACTTTACAGTGAAATGCCTCATGAATGTGTGGTAAAGCCTTGAGGTACCTTTCAGTCCAGGTGGTCTCTGTGGAGCTGAAGCAGAGGGAGCAACGTTCCTACCGTCTGTTAAAAAACAATATCAAATTATATGTTGTAGTAATGAACAATTCATTGTTAGAAAGTGTAGCCCATAAAATCTAGATGGGGTTTCTTACACTTTACCATAAATGCTGTGATTGAGTTGGATCTCTATCCACTGTCAAGAGTCCATTTTTCTACCAAATCGATAAAAAAACAGACTTTAAACACAGAACAATAAGTCCTAACAATGAATCTACAGTTGTCTTCTTTAGTTCAAACATGGGTATTCTCCAAGAAGCTCATGTTCTGAAGGGAAAAAAGAAAAAACAGAGGTTTAGTAGCATTCCAAAACTCATAGTGCTGGAGTCTTTACCCTGTATCCCTGCCAGATCTCAGTAAAGGGTTTGATGTTTCTAAAAATGTCATCTGTGATTAAACTCATAGTGTGCAGAACAGATGCATGTATTAGCTGACAGATGAGGTCTTGCTAAGCTTTGGGGTGCATACAGAGTACAGCTATCAATCAGTCAGGCTTTATTTGTATATTAGTAGAAGGTAAGGAGCAAACGGAAACAAAAGGATGACTGACTGTGGGGCTTTGTTCTGACTTTGGGTTTAATTAAAAGGCCACAACAAGAAGACCTGAGTTTTCATAGAATAAAAGCAAACCTGAATTTGAGGAAGGCGCAAGAACATAAAGAGCTTCAGAGATTTTCTTAAAAATATGATCATAAAATGTTTTCTAGAGCAGCCAGGTAGCCACTGTGGAGAGCTGATGTAATGTCTGCTCTTCTTCTGGTCTTAGTCATCACACTTACAGCTGAGATTTAAAGCAGATGTAGTTGAGATATTTTTTTTTCTTGGAGACCAGATAGCAGACGATTACGACAATGAATCCTGCAGGTAATACTTCTTCTGTATTGGTTTGAGAGAGAAGCAATTGCACTTTGGCAATGTTCTTTAAGTTATAAAAGGCCAGCACCTTGCATGGCAGCTCTGTCGCCATTGGTGTATGAATGTGTGAATGAGAAACATTGTAAAGCGCTTTGGATAAAAGCGCTATATAAGTGACCATTTACCATTTTTATTTATGTTTTAAATGTGATGCTAAAAACTTAGATCGCCCTCAAAGATGATTTTTTTCATTTGTTGTCATGGAATGCTCACAGTTTTGGATTGAGTTTCTCTCTTAATTTTAGTCCCAGTGACCAAGACTTCAGTTTTGTCCGGATTGAACTAGAAAAAACTCCTTGCTATCCATGACTTGATACTTAAAATACAGTTAAAAAGGGCATCGACTGACCTTGGGTCATCAAGAGACATGCCGATATAGAGCCAAGTGTCATCAGCATAGCTAGTTTCCAAGTGGCAGCATGTAAAGGTAAAACAAGTGGAGGACCTAAAATTGAACCTTGAGTAACACCATCATTAATTTTAGAGCTTTTAGATGAACATTCATTCAGGTTTACCAAAAAAAAAAA
>NW_007579521.1:196030-197984 GCF_000690725.1 Stegastes partitus | reverse complement strand
GTGGACCAGTTTAGACCAGCACTGACTTTATCCAGCTGCTGTTAATATGTGCAGTCTGGGCGGTTCTGATCTCATCTGTTGGTGTTTTCTCGTGTCGTCGAGGACCGGCTGAACAGAACATTTCAGCTACAGGTTGTCCTGTGAGATTCTTAAATGTCCTGCTGCTCAGAAATAATCACGCATCAGAAGCAGTGTTGTTTCTGATCCCAGCCTGTGAAAGCATCCTCCAGACACTTATTATAATTCATTCCAGTTTATTACTGAGTTTAAAACGTTGGTTTTCAAGAGTAGCATCATGTCAGCTTTTTGTTAGTTATTATCAGCACTGGAGCAGATTTCAGAACCAGTCACTGAAAGTAGAATAATAATTAATGTACAACATTTTTATGGCTGTTTTTTGACATGTCCTCTTATAGACCTCCGTGTAGCTTCTTTAGTTTATGCCTTGGGATTCAGTGTGAACACTTCCTGCTTTCTTTCCTCTGTGACAGTAAACTGACCAGCGAGACACTGGAGGGAACTCTGATCCACATGGATCACCGTTTTCTGATCGAGTCACGCTGCAGATGATCTGCAGACAGTGTTAGGGTTAGGGACAGTTCCAGCTCATTGTCATTTACAACGTGTCTCTACCAGCTGTTAACGGATGCTTCAGGAAACACTAGTTAGTGTGTGCGTCCGTGTAAACCAACCCGGTGTGTGTGTCCGACAGTCTGACTGGCAGCGACGCCGGCTCGGCAGTGAGACAGGTGTTTCCAGATGTCGGCGTGCTGGTCGTTGGCCTGCTGACATGGAGGCTGATCGTGAGGCTGAACGCTGCCACGCACACACAGGTGACACACACACACACACACACACACACACACACACACACAGTAATGAAGCGGGTGTAACGTCGTTAGGTCGTCTCCTCTTGTTTCTTAACGACGTTTCCTGTCTATTAGTGTGTAACTCTGTAAGCTATTTATTAACTGTAACCTGGTTATGTGACTGCAGGGCACACACACAGTCAGTGGACTGATTAGGTTTCAGCTCCAATCAGGTTATTACTGGTCCCGTCTGAATCCGTTTGTTAACATGAAACCAGAGCAGCAGCAGGGACCAGACCTCCTCCTCCTCCTCCTCATCACTTCACCGCCACTCCAACACTGCAGTCTGTCAGGAGGAGCACGGAGGTCCTCAGGTGGACCAGGTGCAGTACGCTCCAGCTAAACTCTGGTTGTCTGTCAGCCTCAACAGGACCAGGATCAGCTGCAGGACCAGGATCAGCTGCAGGACCACAATCAGCTGCAGGACCAGGATCTGATGTTTGAGGAGGCCTCTGTGCTCAGGGAGGACGAGGATGAGGAGGGAATCAGTAGAAACAGGATTCTGGTGGAACTGGAGCTGCTGGTTTGTAAAACCAGACAGATGGTGGGAAACATGACGACAACCGGAGGAAAGGTTCTGCTGACGGCTCTACTGGGACTCACAGGTAATACAGGTCACAGCAACATGTGGTGAAAACACCTTGAAGAACCATGGATTACCAGTACAGAACTAGTACTGGGTCCTTGACAACAAGTACTACAATCACAGATAACCAGTATTAGAATCACAGATAACTAATTCCAGACTATCAGGTAACCAGTAGTGAATCTCTCCCCCCCCTCCCCCTTTCTCCCTGCAGGTATCATGTTCCCCTCCCTTTCTTCCCTCCTCTATCTGCTCTGTTTCCAGGTGTTGTGTACCTGGTGGGCGTGGTCAGGTCAGGTCCCGCCCCTCCTCTTCAGGTGTGTGTCTGTGACGTCACTGCTGTACTCCTCCTCCCACTTCCTGCTGCTGTACTGCTACCAGCTACCCTCACTGCAGGAGGCGTGGCCTCCCAACCGCACCTCTGCCAGGTGACACACCTCACCAGGACACACACCTCACCAGGACACACACCTCACCAGGTGACACACACCTCACCAGG
>NW_007579521.1:194098-195341 GCF_000690725.1 Stegastes partitus | reverse complement strand
CACACACCTCACCAGGACACACACCTCACCAGGACACACACCTCACCAGGTGGTGCAGAGGGTAGCTGAAAGTAATAAATTGAGAAGGTGTGAGTATTCCTTGATTCCTGTGCAGCGTTCTGGGCCTGGTGTCGGTGGCCTCGGCGGACTGCGCTGCCCCCTGGAGGCTGCAGGTGAACTCTGAGCTCAGCTGGTTCCACTTCAGCAGCCCTCTGATGCTGCTGCTGCTCTACCACACAGTGGCCAGTCTGTGGAGGAACCAGGTGAGGGTGACATCACCACGCACCTGTGATGATGCGTCACCGTTCCTCAGCTCCCATTGCCTGACGATTGTCTTGTGTCTGTCCAGCTGATCGACAGCGGTGGGGGGCAGGATGTAGAGAGGGCGGAGTCTGTGGTCAGTGGGAGCTGTGATGTCATCACCGCCACCAGCAACCTCAGTTGTGAGGTCAGCAGTGACCTCACAGCGGAGAGGAGGAGAGAGCTGTGGAGGACGGCTCATGAGAGAGACGTACGAACACACAAACGTTGTCATTAGTTTATTTATTTGAATTAACATGGACTTTCATTAATATTAGGTTAGCCTTATATGCAGCAATAATATTATCCGTGCATTTAGTGAATTTAACATGCATTTTAAGTGTTTTTTTCAGCATTTATAAAGTTCTATCATATCTTTTTAATGTTTTTAAAATCCTATTATTCTATACAGTGTTAAATAATATTAAATGCAATATTAATATTTATTTATTTAGTCTAAGTAACATTGATATAGGTAAAAATAATATCCATTGACAACACATATTATATTTTACATTATAAATGTAATTACAGTTTATTACTGTTCATTCATGCCGTCATATTATGGTTGACAGTTTAAGTATTTGTTTGAGATGTTGGCTCCCGTTTGTTTTCGCGCTCAGTAAGCCCTCCTCTCTGTCTGTCAGGCGCTGGTGTCATCGTCCAATGAAAGCCCTTCTGACTCCTTTGCCCCGCCCACTCAGAGCACTGCCTTGGGATTGGATGTTTACTTGACACCTCACTACTCTCTAAGCCAATCAGGTGAGACTGACTGAGGAGTCTCACTCCAGCTGTGTCCAAAATCATCCACTCACTCCCGACTGCCTGTCTAGGGACCACGATGTAGGGAACGATGAAGGGAACTATGTAGGGAAGACGTAGTGAACGACGTAGGGACCACGATTAAAGAAATTATGAAGGAAATGACTGAAGGAACGATGTG
>NW_007579521.1:188330-191882 GCF_000690725.1 Stegastes partitus | reverse complement strand
ACTCGGAATACTACCACCAGTACTGCTGTATCGCTGCTACTGGCAGTACTCACAATACTACTATTGGCAGTACTCGGAATACTACCACCAGTACTCCAGTACCACTACTCCTGACAGTACTGATAGTACCACTGTACTACTACTAACACTACAGTAATGCTGGTAGTATTTCTAAACTACTATTATTATTGATGGTACTGACAGTACTCCTGATAGTAGTATTTCTAGTACTATGACTGTACCACTCCTACAGATAGTTGTTCTACGATTACTACCGATAGATTGACTGATTATTCTTGGGACTGATTGATTGATTGATTGATTGATTGATGTTGCAGTTGTTGTGTCTGCTGACCTTCTGGCTGCTGCTGCGTCAGTCACTGACTGAGAAGAAAGACAGACAGACGGACACACAGCTGTCCAACATCAATGTCCACGTGGAGGGTAAGACACCTGTCTGTCTGATCACCTGTCTGTCTGATCACCTGTCTGTCTGCCTGTCTGAACACCTGTCTGTCTGCCTGTCTGAACACCTGTCTGTCTGCCTGTCTGAACACCTGTCTGTCTGATCACCTGTCTGTCTGTCTGATCACCTGTCTGTCCACCTGTCTTCCAGAGGAGGATGTGCAGAAGAAGAAGGAGGAGGTCCTGTATGAGGAGGTGCTGCTGCTGGGAGCAGGAGGAGGAGTTCAGATGGAGGCTCTGGTTGCCGTGGTTACCAGGATGTTTATCAAATACTGGATCTACGTCTGCGGGATGATGTTCTTCTTCGTCAGCTTCGAGGGGAAAATTGTCCTCTACAAGGTCATCTACATGGTCATGTTCCTGTGCTGCGTGGCCCTGTACCAGGTACGAACACCTGGTTCACACCTGGTTCACCTGGTTCACACCTGGTTCACCTGGTTCACGGTGACACTCAGGTGCTTTGAAAGTTGTCGTTTGGATGTGGCAGTAGGCGGGTCTAGTGTGGATTACTGATTGGGTCTTTGGAACAAGGTGTCACTTGCTTTAAAAGTCTACCTGTCTGTACCTGTCTGCATGTCTACCTGGCTGGCTCTGCAGTTGAACTACGAGCGTTGGCGTGCCTTGCTCAGGGGCTTCTGGGTAGCAGTGGTGGTTTACTCCATGCTGGTTCTGATCCTGGTTTACACCTTCCAGTTCCCCTCGTCCCCCCACACCTGGAGCTACTATACTGGACTCAGCACACACAGGTGCTTACACCTGTACACACCTGTTACACCTGTCTGCCATGTCTCTGCTGTCTCCAGCATCATCTGTGTTTGTGGTTCCAGGTTGGAGGATGTTGGTCTGGAGAAGTTTTCGGTTCCGGTCCTCTTCACCAGGATCTTCATCCCTGCGGCGTTCTTACTGGTACGGTACAGTCTCCCTGATGCAGGTTTCCAGGGCAACGCTGAGTGTTCTTTTGTTGCCCCAGTAACACAGCACGCTGTTTGTCCTGCAGGTGTGCATCGTTCACCTGCATTACTTCCATGAGCCGTTCCTGCAGTTGACTGACCTGAAGACTGTAGTGGAAACACACAACAGCACCATCACCAGGTAACATATACCTGCAGCACTGAGGTCACCTGACCTGTCCGATCACAGGTCATCTAACTTGTCCAATCAGCATCACAGCTCATCTGACCAGTTCCCAGGCACCCTGCTCTGTCTAACCAAAGCTGTCAGACAAATGGACTGAAACTAGTCTCAAGAACTCTTGAACTGGTCCTTACACCTGTGCAAGTCTTTTCCTCACCTGTCTCTGGCTCTCACCTGTCTGCAGGCTGGTTCACTCTGACGGCAGCCTGGTCGACCTATCGTTGGGTGGAGGTCCTCAGCTCCACCTGGAGGAGGAAAAGGGAGGAGGACAGGGGGTCGGAGAGGAGACGTGGATGAAGGAGGAGGAGGAGGAGGAGGAGGAGGAGGAGGAGGAACAGTACCCCTGCATGTTTGACAGGGAAACCCTTTCGGAGCAGCTGACAGGTAACCAGTGTGGGGGTGTGGTCACAGTCTCACCTAAGTGAGCGTGGCCAGGTGAGAGACAGTGTGTTTCTCCTCAGTGCTGCTGTCCTGGAGGCTGGTGGTGGATCGTCTGTCTGTGCTGTTCCTGCGCCTCCTGCTGTCCCTGCAGCGGCTGCAGCGCCTCCTCTGGTGGCTGCTGGAACTGCACATCGCCAAGATCGTGTCCTCCTACATCATCTGGGTCTGTGTGAAGGAGGTCAGAGCCTGCCTTTCTGTCTGGCTACCTGTCTGTCTGTCTGTACCTGTCTGTCTCTCACCTGGCTATCTGCTTCTCCTCAGGTGTGTGTGTTTAACCTGCTCTTCGTGCTCTGTGTGGGCGGAGCTTTGCCCTGCAGGGCGTGGCGTCCCCTGCTGTCAGGAGTCTGTACAGTCTGGACTTGTGTGGTTACCGTCTGCAAGATGTTGTACCAACTGAACGTCGTCCAGCCTATCAGATACTCCGTCAACTGCTCCATGGTAACCATGGCAACAACTGCTGCCTGCCTGCCTGCCTGCCTGTCTGACCTGTCTGTCTGTCTGACTGCCTGTCTGACTGACCTGTCTGTTTCTATGCAGCCCAGTAACTCCTCCCTCGACCTGTCCCATTCGGTTTTGTACTCTGGTCCTGTTGATCCCGCCCAGTGGGTGGGGCTTCGGAAGACGGACGGAAAACTGCTGGACTACCTGAGGGTGAGACGTGACATCACAGCCGTAATAATGACAACAACAGTATTCGTCACATCTCCTGAGAATCACCATCGTATCTGTTGCTTGTATAACAACCTGATGATGTTAGCGCTGTTAGCTCTGAAGACTTAGCATCGTGCTAATCTGTCTCCACAGTACAATCTAATGATGTTAGCACTGTTAGCCTTCGAGGTGACCGTTTACCGACACCAGGAGCTGTACCGCCTCCGCCGTAACAAAGTCCCACCCCCCACCAGGACACTCTTCCATGACATCACCAGACAACACCTGGACGATGGTGTGATGAGCTGTGTTAAATACTTCCTCAACTACTACTTCTACATGTTTGGACTGGAGGTGGGACGCAAGCTCTTTAGCCTACCAACATGCTGACCTGTTCTTGTTGAAAAACATCCCCACCTGTCTGTCTCCTCCTCAGACCTGCTTCCTGCTGGCTGTGAACGTGATTGGTCAACGGATGGATGTGTTTGCTGTCGGGCACGCCGTTGGCCTCATTGCTGTCCTATCACATCGCAGCAGGAAGCGCATCGCTTCAGTGTGGCCACGGTACTGCTACTTCCTGTCGGGTGTGCTGTGCTTCCAGTACCTGCTGTGCATCGGCTTCCCTCCTGCTACCTGTGCAGGTACCGACACACCTGCAGGCGACGCACTTGGATTGTTACTCCACAGGCACCGTCACCAACACTATCATTCTGTTTCTACTCACCTTTTTTCTTTACTGGAACTAAGCTAACAGTTTCCTCTCTGTGTCCAGTGTTTGTGCTAAGCTAAGCTAACAGTTTCCTCTCTGCGTCCAGTGTTTGTGCTAAGCTAAGCTAACAGTTTCCTCTCTGCGTCCAGTGT
>NW_007579521.1:183171-186585 GCF_000690725.1 Stegastes partitus | reverse complement strand
GGAACATCTTTCTACATCTGATGGTGGAACATCTTTCTACTGATGGTGGAACATCTTTCTATGGCTGATGAGCAGAGCAGAGAGGAAACGTCTGTAGAGGCTAGAACATGGAGATGGTTCAACATCTGCAGGATGAGGAGACCACATTAGCTTCAGGGTTTCACATCTGGAAACATGTTGGACATGATGGCTGCAGGTTTTTATATTTTAGTAAAATAAAAGTTCCTTCTCTCTGGTCTCCATGGTTCTGAGTCCTGCTGACAGAAGACGTCTCTGAGTTCTGTCTCCTCCTTCATGTTCTGGTTCCTCAGAGGTGCAGGACTTTATGCTGCAGACAAACATGAAGCTCAGAGAAGAAACATGAGACAGAAGCAGAAAACACTGTGAACCTTGAGAGTTCAGAGAGTTTAACCTGGAAATTAAGGATCAAGTCAAAGATTCAAAGTTGTTGTGAAAAGCCTGTAAAATATCTCAACCTGTTGACTCAAAGCAGTCTGCAAACTTGGACAACATGAACTCAACGCCACGAAAGTGTTGACGAAACCTCAAAGCTGAAACTGAAAGTCGGGATTAAACCAGACTGAAGCCAGGATTAATGCCGGTTAAATTAAGTCCAGTAGAAGTTACTTTGTCGTCCGTTCTGCTACACGTCTACACACAGAGAACTGAAACGGCGTTTCTCTCAAACCCTCGTTTAAAAAAACACACACAGCTGAAAAACGTGCAAACTAAAAACTATGTAAGCTAAACGTACAATGAGCTAAAAGATAATGCAGATAAGTGTTGTGGCAGATTTAAGATGAGCCTGTCAGATCTGTGGGTTCTGAAATGCGTTTGATAAAATGTGAAATGGTTGCGACCTTCTACAAAAACGTGAGATTTGGAATTTTGAGATAAACCCACCAGACAGTGTGACTGAAAGAGGAAGCAGGTGGATGGATGTGGGCGGGGCTGACGGGGCTCCTCTGTTCCAGGATCAGCATCTTCTGTATGGGATACCTGGTGGCCTGCTTCTACTTCCTGCTGGTGGGAGGAGACCTGCTGCTCAAGCCGCCGCGCTCCATCCTGCTCTACTGGGACTGTCTGATCGGCTACAACGTGTTCGTCATCACCATGAAGAACGTTCTGTCGGTGAGGACCATCTCCACCTACCTGTCTGTCTCTACCTGTCTCTGTCTCACCTGCCTGTCTTCCACATGTCTGTCTCTACCTGTCAGATCCTGGCCTGTGGTTTCATCAAGTCGTTGGTGTTGAATCACTGTTGGTTGATTCAGCTCTTCAGTTTGGCCTGCACCATCAAGGGATACACCAGACGTACGTAGCCTGTCTGTCTGTCTGTCTGTCTGTCTGTCTGTCTGTCTGTCTGTCTGTGAGTCGGCTGAACGCTGAGCTGAGCAGCTTGAGGCCTGAAACATGAAACATGAGAGAATCGACCGACCAGTTGAAACATTTCCTGAGAGCAGCTTTTGTTTGCCAGATGTTTCCTGGTTAATGTTTTGCTTTGTTAAATCCAGGTGTTGGACATTTTACTGCATTAATATCAGGACTTTTGACACTTTGAGGCACTGATGTCCAGACTTTGACAAAGAGCAGGTCTTGTTATTCTCTACAACGTGATGAATGGAAACGGCCCTGACGAGACACCTAAGTCAGGCCTCCAGGTAGCAGCAGTGTGGAGATGCAGGATGTGTCTGTCCAGGTGTCACTGCTCACCTGTGTGTTGTCTGCAGCGGAGCAGCAGAGCAGTAAACAGTGCGAGCTGCCGAGCGACGAGGCCGGCATCATCTGGGACGGCGTCTGTTTCTGCTTCCTCCTGCTGCAGAGGAGAGTCTTCAGGAGTCACTACTTCCTGTATGTGGTGCTGGACCTGCAAAACACACAACTGCTGGCCTCCAGGTACAGTCAGCAACACACACTCACTGACACGCACAGGGTCGCGTGATGCTAACGCGGGTGTGTGCTGCAGAGGGGCGGAGCTCTTCGAGGCGTCCACGGTGAAAGCTGTCCGAGCGAGACTGGAGGTGGAGAAGACGTCCATGGACCTGCTGAAGAGACAGTAAGACACTGGAAACGAAAGAAATATCTCCAGTATGTGGAGACACAAGATAAAAATTAAACATCCGTCCATCATCTGAACACCTCAGTACCTGGACAGGTAACCAGTCTGTCCCAGCTGACTCAGGGTGAAGGCAGGTTCACCTGGACAGGTAACCAGTCTATCACAGGGCTACACTTAGAGACAGACAACCAAGCACACTCACATTNGCTAAGCTAAGCTAACAGTTTCCTCTCTGCGTCCAGTGTTTGTGCTAGGCTAAGCTAACAGTTTCCTCTCTGCGTCCAGTGTTTGTGCTAAGCTATGCTAACAGTTTTCCCTGCTTTCAGTCCCTGTTGGCTCAAACTCAGAAGGTCCTTCAGTTGATCGTGTATGTTTTGGTGAAGCTGCAGCATCAGGTTTGTTATGTTTCAGATTATCCGTGGAGACGTTTGTCCTCCAACGTCGACTCCAACGTGGTCAAGTGGCTCTTCTTACCTGATCACCTGACACCTCCAAACCCACTCTTCCTCCTCTGTAAGACCCTCATCTTCCTCGTCATCATAATGTTAACCTCGAAGCAGTTTCTCCCCGTTTTCTACGTACGCTGGATGTAAACCGGGCGTTAACCTGAGAACACCTGTGTGTCTGTGCAGATGACTTCCTGCTGCTCCTCGGGGCGTCGCTACAGCTGCAGGTGTTTGAGGAGGAGCTTCAGCCGACGGTTCAGGTGCTCGCAGGAGACAATAGCGAGCTGGACGAAGACGAGGCACAGATCTGTGATCCAATCAGACGGCTCCGTCTCAGCACGGTGCCTGACTTCATGCTGTGCAGGTAAATCCCGCCCACCTTCCCACCTTCCCACCTTCCCACCTGTACGTCTCTCACCTCTCTGTGTCTTCAGGTCTTATCTGGACATGATGAAGGTGATCATCTTCAGCTACATGTTCTGGTTCGTCCTCACCATTATCTTCATCACCGGGACAACGAGGTGAGGGGGCGGGGCCACAGACACCTGAGTCATTTATAAAAGTGAGCAAAAGAAAATGTTGTTTAACCCTCTGAACCCCTCAGCAAACCAGTTCTCTTTAAATATCTCCAGAATGATTTATTTATCAGCCAGAAACTGTAAATACAGAAAGAATCATTGAATTCCAAACGGTCACTGAACGCATCGTCTGTGACGTGTGGTTTCATCATGTTATGAACTAAGCGATGGATCGAGAGACTGAGAGGAAAACCCAACCTACTGGACCAATATATACATGCAGCATGGATCAGAACCAGAGACCAGAGGAGCCAGATGGTGGAGATACATTCAGCTGATGGTGGAACATCTTTCTACATCTGATGGTGGAACATCTTTCTACATCTGATGG
>NW_007579521.1:178036-181246 GCF_000690725.1 Stegastes partitus | reverse complement strand
CACCTGCAGCCCAACATTAAACACAAAACTAGAAAAAAATACACAGAAAATGACAGAAGTGAGTAAAAAGATGAGACAAAATGACACAAAGGGACAGAGCGAGGCGCCGACGGGCAGCGCAGGACGAGGCCTCATGCTGTTTCTTCCTCCTGGTGTTTGCAGGATGGAGAGGATCAAATCACGACAGCAGAAGTTCCGCAAAGGAAAAGAGAAAATGCTGAGCGTGACCCAGGACAGCGTCCACACCGACGGTCTGTGAACACGCCTGTTGCCATGGTAACTCAGCGGCACACACGGCTGCACACAGAGTGAACTTATGCGTGTTTCCGTGTTCAGGTCAGGAGAGCAGGAAGCGGCAGAAGGAGTGGTGGAGGCCCTGGGTGAACCACGCCTCCAGTGAGTCACGTGACCTGTGATGTCATGGCGCCCACCTGTCAGGTGAAGCAGTTCAGTGCTCAGGTGTGTGTGTGTGTGTCTGCAGTGGTGCGCAGCGGCGATTACTACCTGTTCGAGACGGATAGCGAGGAGGAAGAGGACGAGAAGAGGGAGGAGGAGGAGGAGAAGGAGCAGGAGCTTCCGGAGAAGTCGGCGTTCCAGGTGAGTGGTGACCTGGACGCGCTGATGGCCGCCAGGTGCTGTGAGTCCGGACCGAACAGACTCTGAGTCCAGATTCAACCAAACTAATTTCTTTTAACAAACATCCAAAATGACTCAATTTATCAGCCCGACACCGTGACGACACCAGAACCAGCAGGTTGGACCTTTAACCAACAGTCCTCTAGCGTGTCACGTGTGACCCGTGGTTCTGACAAAACCAAATCACTTTATTGTACAGGTCTCAGCTGGTCCTGTAGAACCAGAACCTTCCCCCTCCCGGTTCTGACCCTGTAGAACCAGAACCTTCCCCGTCCCAGTTCTGACCCTGTAGAACCAGAACCTTCCCCGTCCCAGTTCTGACCCTGTAGAACCAGAACCTTCCTCCTCCCGGTTCTGATCCCGTAGGACCAGAACCTTCCTCTTCCCGGTTCTGACCCTGGAGAACCAGAACCTTACCCCTTCTGGTTCTGACCCTGTAGAACCAAAACCTTCCCCCTCCCGGGTCTGACCCTGTAGAACCAGAATCTTCCTCCTGGATCTGCTCAGGCGTGTGTTTCTGCTTCCTGTCAGTTCGTCTATCACGCCTGGATCACCGACTCCAGAACGGCCATGAGAGCTCACAGCAACCAGAAGAAGCTGCTGAAGAAGAACTCGTCTGAACGAAAGAGCAGGACGGACGACAAGAGGGCAGGTGAGGAGGACTGGTTTAGACTGGTTTTAGATGAGATCAGACTGGTTTTACACTAGATCAGACTGGTTTTAGATGAGATCAGACTGGTTTCAGACTAGATCAGACTGGTTTTAGACTGGATCAGACTGGTGTTAGACTAGATCAGACTGGTTTTAGACTGGATCAGACTGGTTTTAGACTNACTGATCTTCTGGATCCTTTTCCATCTTTGTCCAGTCTCTCAGTCAGATGTTTCTCCTCCTCTGTTCAGGTCTTCTCCATGTGGAGCCATGATGCAGACATAGATAGACACAGTCCAGAGGTCCAGAACTGAGAAGGTTCTGCTGCTCTCAGCTCGTTGTAGAACCATGTTCATGCAGGTGGACTGGTGGGAACCACAGCTGGACTCACTGTGGTTCTTTGAGGTTCTACTTTGGAGCCTGAATTTAATTCTGTTAGTTTTTAATTTGACATCAGAGGAAATAATCTGCAGTTCAGCTTGAAAGTAATCTGATTACTGTGAGATGCATAGCTTAAATTCATGGGGTGGACTTGTGGATTTTATTTATGTAAGAACAACAGACATGTAAGTTCAGCCCTCTTCTTCTTCTTAACAGAAAAGTGTGAATGTTGTCTGTTGTTGTGTGACACTCATGGATCTGAGTTAGTAGAACTGTTCCTGAAGCTCAAGAACCTGAAGCAGCAGTTTGTTGTGCGTAACAGTGACGGAGAGGCGGAGCAGCAGCCGGCCGGGTCCTGCTGCCTGCTGCCCCCATCCCACAGCCTCGCTCTGGGGCTGGACCAACAGGAAGCATGTCCCTGCGGACCTCCACCTCCAGCACGAACCCAGGAGCTGACTGCCAGCGAGCTGCTGAGGAACAGGTGAGGTCACGTGACCGGAGAGGCCCCGCCCACCGACCACCCACCTGTGTCTCACTTTTGTCATTTTCTATCTCGTTAGTGTTGTTTTGTCTCATTTTTGTAAGTTGAACTTGTTTCCTGTCTCGTTTTTACTGCGTTGTGTCGGGTTTTTGTCTCACCCTTCTCTCTGTGTTGCAGGACTTTCTATGTCGACGAGTTGGAGGCATCAGACCGTTTCTATAGCAACCAGCCCCAGCTACTCCAGCTGTGCTACGCCCTCTACAGCATCCTCGCCGCCAGGTGAGCCGTCTTCTGTCAGGATGACATAAATCAGATAAACACAGAAACATTTCTTTGATTATGTATTTTACTAAAATGTAAAAACCTGGAAACGACATGTCCAACATGTTTCCAACACTAAAACTAATGTCTCCTGGTCCTGCAGATGTTGAGCTATCTCCATGTCTCCAGACTTTTCCTCTCTGCTCTGCTCATCAGCTGTAGAAAGATGTTCCACCATCAGATGTAGAAAGATGTTCCANGATCAGACTGGATCAGACTGGTTTTAGACTGGTTTTGGGCTGACTTTAGATTTTTGGGCAGGTTTTAGATTAGTTTTGGGATGCTTTTGAAATGGTTTTGGATGAGTTTTGAACCAATGTTGAATAAGAATTAGACTGGCTTTGGACTAGTTTTAGATGAATTTAGAACTCTGGGCTTGTTTGGAACCAGTTTTAGACTAGTTTGGGTTAGATTTGGACTAGTTTTAGACCACTTTAGGACTAGTGTTGAACAAGTTTTGTCCGTTTTTAGACTAGTGTTGGACTAGTTTTATACGAGTTTGGACTAGTGTTGGACTAGTTTTATACGAGTTTTGGACTAGTGTTGGACTAGTTTTGGACCAGTTTTGGACTAGTGTTGGACTGGTTTTATACGAGTGTTGGACTGGTTTTGGACCACTTTTGGTCTAGTGTTGGACTAGTTTTATATGAGTGTTGGACCAGTTTTGTACCACTTTTGGTCTAGTGTTGGACTAGTTTTGGACCACTTTTGGTCTAGTGTTGGACTAGTTTTATATGAGT
>NW_007579521.1:175414-176700 GCF_000690725.1 Stegastes partitus | reverse complement strand
TTGGACTAGTTTGGGACTGCTTACCAGAGCTACAGATGACAGATTTATAACTTTCTATCAGTCAGAAAAGAACATTTGCATCCTCCTGGTTCGAGTGCACACGGTCATGGTCAGTGTTGAACATGTTTTACCAACATTCTGTCAATAACGTGTTAAAGTGGGTTCTGTAGCAGTAACGTGGAGGTTCTCCTCAGAAACCGGGGTGATCGAAGTAACGGAGGAGGACGAGGAGGACGAGGAGCCGGAGGACGGACCAGGTAAAAGGTTTCCTTCTCTTTGAGACGTGTGGCCGACGAGTATCTTCAGCTGCCGTTGTGTGTTTCAGACACAGTGCTGCGTCGGTTCTCCAACACGCTGCGGTTCTGCTGGGTTCTGCTGTCGGCCCTGCTGGACTCTCTGACCGCCTGGCTCAGTGGTTTGTGTCAGGAACACATCGACATCTCCACCGTCCTCCGCATCGAGCGCTGCATGCTAACTCAACAGGCCAAGCAGGTACGCAGCAGAACTACGAATGTTCTTTCCAATGTGCCGCAAAAGTGGAGGACCTGCCTCAGCCGGTTCTCCGTCTGTGTTTCAGGGTAACGTGCCCAGCAGGGAAGCCATCAACGTTTACTACCAGGAGCAGATGATGAAGAGCTCCAAAGAGTCCGGCCTGGACTACAGTACCCATGAGGCCGAGCAGCAGGACGGCGAAGAGAAGGGAGGAAGCCCCGATGCTCATGAAGGAGAAGGAGGAGGTGAAACAGCAGAGGAGAAACCAGGAACAGAACCAGAACCAGAGAGTTCAGAGGCAGCAGGTGACCCAGCCATGGATGCTGAAGGTTGCCCAGAATGTCGAGTGGCTAAAACCAGCCAAAGGTCTCGACCCAAACTGTGGAGGATGGAGAGAGTCTGGTCCTCGTCCTCCTCAGAGAGCATCAGTGGGACGCACAGGTGGGTCCACCTGTGGTCAGCCTGTCGCACTGCATGATGGGGATTTGAGTTCTTCACAAACTGCCAGTTCACATTCAGAGATTAACTTCAGGCTCCACAGCAGGAACTGAACTAAAGTGAGTCCATCTTTCATTCCTGAACTTCTCTGGTTCCTTCAGTCTTTATCTGCTGACAGACTCAGTCACTAAGTTCTGCTCACATGTTCTGATGGAGGACACCAGAATCCACTAAGTTCTGCTCACATGTTCTGATGGAGGAGACCAGAGTCCACTAAGTTCTGCTCACATGTTTTCTGCTTCTGATGGACTCAGACCAGGACTCACACTGTCCAGGTCCTGGTTCCACTTGGTTCT
>NW_007579521.1:168338-171204 GCF_000690725.1 Stegastes partitus | reverse complement strand
GGTACCAGTACTGAGTTATACTCCCACCTTCCCCCACAGTGCCATGGGTTGTGGGACCAGACTGTTACCACGGAGACCGACACTCAGTGTCATCATGACGACCAGGCTGACTCCGCCCATGGCAACACCTCCATCAACATGGCCGACCCAAACAACACTCTGCGACGGCGAGGACGCAGACGAACACACTCGAGCTCCACCCAGCAGCGCTCTCCTGCAGGTCGAAGCGAACACACCCTCGGCCATAACCGATCAATATCCACGTATTGATTAGCTGAGAATTAGCAGTTTTAATTAATAACATTAAAGATACAACATTCAGGTTATTGATGCTTTGATTAGCAATCAGGTTATTGATACTTTGATTAGCAATCAGGTTATTGATACTTTGATTAGTAGTCAGGTTATTGATACTTTGGGAAGTTAACACGATTTGAAACTTTTCAGTGTCCTGTCATCAGAGCCATACAATCCTTCAGATAGGATCAGTTTTTCTCTGGTTTTATAAAGACACATCCAGAAGCCTTCGTGTCTCCAGATGGGAGCCCTGAGGAACGCCAGCTCTTTCTAATAATACCTCTACTGACACTGAGAACGGCCTCGATAACATCACAGAGAACGTGAGGGACAGTGTCAAAGGCAGACAGTGTGTAGACCAGCCTTCCATCTTCTGTGCAGCATCTGTCTGCTTTATTTCCTCCAACAATCTGTCCGTGAAGCTTTCAGGTGGCCAGTGGCTTCCCCTGAAGAACACACCTGACTGTCTTTGTGAGGTCAGCTGATGTTTCTTGTTGCTGTCTGCAGGCAGTGTAAGCTCTGGGACTCAGCAGCCCGGCAGGTTGGACCTGCTGCTGGACAAACTCAGAGAACTTTCCATCCGGGCCAAGCAGTACTCTGTTAGCAGGTGAGCTAAGCTAACGGTGGCATTCAGGTGTTTGTTGATGAGCTACGTTACCCACGGTTGCCCTCTCTCTCTGTCAGGTGTATGTCTCTTTACCATCCGCTCTGTCAGTTCTTCAGAGCTCTCGTCCAACCAGAGTACAGCGCCGTCACCGACGTCTACGTCCTCATGTTCCTCGCCGACACCGTCGACTTCATCATCATCGTGTTCGGCTTCTGGGCGTTCGGAGTAAATTTTAAAGTTTGCTGATGTTCACTGTTACCTGAAACTGTACCTGTCTGAACTCTGATTGGCTTTCATTCTGGTCACCTTCAGAAACACTCGGCTGCTGCTGACATCACTTCCTCCCTATCAGAGGACCAAGTTCCTGAAGCCTTCTTAGTCATGGTCCTCATCCAGTTCGGTCTGTCCACCTATCTCTCTGAACACCTGCCTGTCTGTCTGTACGTCTGTCTGCCTAGTTACCTGTCTTACCTGTCTGTCTGCAGGCACCATGGTGATAGACAGGGCTCTGTATCTGAGGAAGACCGTTTTGGGGAAGTTAGTCTTCCAGGTGATTTTGGTTTTTGGGATTCACTTCTGGATGTTCTTCATCCTGCCGACAGTCACTGAGAGGTAACTCACCTAAACCTGCAGCTTCGTTAACGCCGTGAAGACGAGGCACCATGTGACGCGTCTGTCTGTCTGTCTGTCCATCTGCAGGCGTTTCAATCAGAACCTGGTGGCTCAACTCTGGTACTTTGTCAAGTGCATTTACTTCGGTCTGTCGGCCTATCAGATCCGATCTGGTTACCCAACACGGGTTCTAGGAAACTTCCTGACGAAGAGCCACAACTACCTCAACCTGTTCCTGTTCCAGGGGTGAGTTCTTGCTTTCTTGCGTATTAATAAACGTACAGTCGCAGGTTGCAGCAAATATGCCGGATTTAGCACGAGGCTAATTTCCATCCGGTGTCCCACACACATGAAAGAAGGACACACAGGGATACGAACGTTCAAATTACAATAACAATAATAATAATAATAAAATCAATAAAAACAACAGTGGTGATGAGATTGAGTCAGACTGGGTTGTACCTACCCTAAAGTGCTGCTGTGTCTGGAAAGCGCTTTTCTTTGTCAAGATGTCTGATAAGCTGGTTTGCTGTCCACTTCTCAGCAACCTTCAAGACTATTGGGAGGATGCTGATTGGCCGATAGGTGGCTACCTGTGTCTTAGACCCAGTTTTAAAGATGAGTGTTACTGTGGCCTCCTTCAAGCAGATGGAACTGCTTTTTGACTGATTAACCATAAGAGCGATCGTATGGCTTTTAACAAAGTTAGTGTCGATCCCATGGACATCCTGAGCTTTGGAGCATTTAAGAGCTGAAACGGTCTTTGTTACTTTAGTCTCTGTTACGCTTTGAAGCTGGAAAGCTGATTGTCCTTTAAGGGACGAGGTATTATGGAAGACACAGCGAAGGCACTTGTGATACACTAGCTATGAAATAACTATTAAAGTGAGTTGCCACTGCCATAGGGTCCCTGCCCAGGGTGTTGTTCACTACGAGTTCAGGGGCTTTAGTCTCCTGTTTGTCTTGTTTACCTCATAGTTCATTTAAAATTTTCCATGTTTTTTTCCTGCTACCTTTGGCACTTTCTATGGTGGAAATGAAAAAGTTTGCTTTGGCCCTCCTTAGAATTTGTACGGTTTTGTTACATTCATGTCCACCTCTCAGTGGACAATCCTGACTTCAGATATTTCTTGAGTAGTGCCTCCCTTGATTTCAATACGTTTGTGTAGTTTTGGTCCGACCATGGTAGGTTCTTTTCCTTCTTGCCCCTATACCTTGCCCTGCTAGCAAACTAGGACATCACCTCTTTGATTTTACCTACAAACGATTTACAACTGATATCTACACTGTTTGAAGATAATGTTTCCTCCCAGTCTGCTGATTTTAGGGCTTCACTGAGGTTTACTGATT
>NW_007579521.1:167389-168287 GCF_000690725.1 Stegastes partitus | reverse complement strand
AAGATGTTCCACCATCAGCTGAATGTATCTCCACCAACTGGCTCCTCTGGTCTCTGGTTCTGATCCGTGCTGCATCTATTCATTGATCCAGTAGGATGGATTCTCCTCTCAGACTCTCTGAGGAAACGCTAAATCTTTAAGTGATACCTGTAGAACAGTGATTTGAATGAAATTTTGTTTAATTTTAGGCCCAGGTTTGGTTCCTGAAGGAACCGTAGGCCACAGATGATTCTTTTTGTTTGTACCATTTCTGTCTGATATTCGGTGTCCTTTTGGAGACTTTATTAACTCGACTAATTCTGCATCATAGGTACCAAATACTGTGATGTTCTGGACAAAGACTGCATCAGTACTGCATCAGTACTGCCTGCTCCTAATGCAATGTTGGAAGCTTTCCTGAAGATGCGTTGTGTTCTGTTGTCCTCTCAGGTCAGAGACAGTCTGTTACCTGGTCATCGTATTGAACCACATGGTGTCTGCCAGCTGTCTGACGCTGGTTCTACCGGTTCTGGTGTTCCTCTGGGCCATGCTGTCCGTCCCTCGACCCAGTAAGACCTTCTGGATGACGGCCATCATCTACACTGAGGTTGGCTCCGCCCCTCTGCTTCGTTCAAAGTTTCACCTACAGGTTCCTCAGTTGGCTCTTCAGTCGGTTCTTCTGTCTGTCTGTCTCCAGGTCACCATTGTTATCAAGTATTTCTTCCAGTTTGGGTTCTTCCCCTTCAACCAGAAGCTGGAGGTGGACCGATCCAGACCCTTCCACCCGCCCAACATCCTGGGAGTGGAGAAGAAGGAGGGCTACGTTCTGTACGACCTGCTGCAGCTGCTGGCTCTGTTCTACCACAGAGCCATCCTGAAGGTACCAGTACTGAGTTATACTCCCACAGATCCATCCTGA
>NW_007579521.1:161725-166944 GCF_000690725.1 Stegastes partitus | reverse complement strand
TTAGCAGGTGAGTGTTTTAAAGACACAATGTTTTCTGTCGGTCCACTTGTAGTTTCCGCCTGGTTCCCTTCCTAACCGAGCTGAGGGCGGTGATGGACTGGGTCTGGACGGACACCACCCTGTCTCTGTCTTCCTGGATCTGTGTGGAGGATATTTACGCCCACTGCTTTGTCTTAAAGTGCTGGAGGGAGTCTGAGAAGGTAAAAGTGTCTTCTACCTGCAGCCTCACAGTACATTTGTGTACCTGTGTGTACTTGTATTCGAATGGAACTGCAGCCTCACCGTATATTTGTGTACCTGTGTGTACTTGTGCTCAGAGGTACCCGCAGCCTCGTGGGCAGAAGAAGAAGCGGGTGGTGAAGTACGGGATGGGCGGTCTGATCGTCCTCCTGCTGATCTGTATTGTCTGGTTTCCACTGCTCTTCATGTCTCTCATCAAATCTGTGGCCGGAGTGGTGAACCGGCCACTCGACGTCTCTCTGACCATCACACTGGGAGGCTTCCAGGTAAACACACCTGTGCTGACACACACTTGCACTTTCAGACAGCAGCTGCACTGAAAGACTCACCGCTGTTGTTGTTGTTGTTGTTGTTGTTGGCAGCCGATCTTTACGATGAGCGCGCAGCAGAATCAGCTCAGAGATCTGACTGAGGAGGACTTCAGCTCCTTCATCAGCTCCTACAGCTACACACCTGTGAGTTTCCTGCAGCACACACACACTCTGTGGTGGTATTTGTGGTTGTAACGCCATGGCCTGCATTTCCCAGAGTGCCCTGCAGTTCCTGGAGGCGTATGGCCGCGAGGACGTGACGGTGGCGGAGCTGCAGGGCAGCAGCAACTCTCTGTGGACCATCAGCCCCCCCAGCAGGCAGTACCTGAGCCAGGTGCTCAGCCTGGACCACTTCCCCCTGACTGTGTCCTGGACGGTCCAGAGGTCAGTGAGGCCCTCCTGATCAATAATCAATAACTGATCAGTCATCAATCAGTTATCAACAATCAAAAATCAATCAGTTAACACTCAATAATCAGTCATTAATTGGCTATCAATAATCAATCAGCTGTCCACTGGACCCGATACCATCCAACCTCTTACAAACCACTTCCTCAGTACTTGATCCTGCAGCAACACACATCATCACCTCCTCACTTGCTACAGGTGTGTTTCCTGCTGCATTAACCAGCCCGAGTCGCTCCAATAACCATAAACCTGCACTCGACCCGGCCCAGGTTGAAAGCTACAGACCGGTTTCACTCCTGCCCTTCCTGTCTAAAATTCTTGAGTGAACTGTCTTCAAGTCTCTGCTTTCCTCTGTGACAACACCCGGTATGACCCGTATCAGTCTGGTTCTAAACGGGGTCACTCTACCAGACTGCACTCCTCTCTGTAACAGAACCACTGGGTTCTGCTGGAGCTGCTGGACAGTCTTCAGCTCTGTTGCTGTTAGATCTGTCAGCTGCCTTTGACACGGTGACCCACCACATCCTCCTCTCCACACTCCCTGAGCTGGACATCTCAGGATCTGCCCTCCGCTGGTTCATGTCCTACCTCTCAGGAGATACTTCAGAGTGACCTGGAGGGGAGAAGTGTCAGAACCACACAACCTGTCCACAGGGGTTCCTCAGGGGTCAGTGCTCGGTCCCCTTCTCTTCTCAGCATACACAACCTCACTCAATAATCCAGGCCCGTGGTTTCTCATACTGTTGCTATGCTGATGATACCCAGCTCTTCCTGTCGTTCCCCTGGACGACCACACGGTCTCTGCTGGATCTCATCATGCCTGGCAGACATTTCAGCATGGATGAAGAAACACCACCTGAAACTGAGCTCCTTGTCATCCCAGCCAGTCCCTCTCTACAACAAGGAATCAGCATCCAGCTGATCCAACCCAACTCAGACCCACTAAATCTGACAGAACCTTGGGCGTCATGATTGGTGACCAGCTGACCTTCAAGGCTCATGTGGCCTCTGTTACTCGGTCGTGTTGATTCGTCCTGTACAGCATCAGGAAGATCAGACCTTTCCTGTCTGAACATGCAGCACAACTCCTGGTCCAGGCTCTCATCATATCATCGACTACTGCAGCTCCTTACTGGCAGGCCTCCTGCATCCACGCTCAGACCTCTGCAGATGATCCAGAACCAGCAGCCCGTCTGGTGTTCAACCAGCCACAAACAGCTCATGGACTGTTCAGATCGATCACTGGCTTCCAGCTGCTTCAGATTAAAACTCTGACACTGAAGCAGAACCACAGAGAGAACATCTCCTCCTACTGAACTCTCTCCTTCAGGTCTACACTCCCTCTGCTCACTAACTGGACCAACCAGAACCTCCTGGTCCAACCACCACAGCAGGCCCAGGTCGGTAGCTGGACCCTCCTCCTCTGTATCCAGGTTGTTTTCCCCTGACCAGATCCTTGCTGGTGTTGTATCTGCTCTCAGATGTACGTCGCTCTGGATAAAAGCGTCTGCTGATGAAACTGTAAAACAATCAAGCATTGATAATCAATAACCACTCATCAACAATCAATCATAAATCAATCAGTTATCAGCAATTAGCAGTAAGTTAATTCAATTCAGTTTTATTTATGCAGTGCAAATTCACAACAAGTCATCTCACAGCTTCACTTAGTAGGTAAAGACTTGACGAGTTGTAAACACAACAGAGAACCAGACGAGCCAAAGCTGCCTCTGGACTCCATCTGAACAGGTCGGCAACGATGGGAAGGAACCAAAAACCCTACTGGGGGGAAATTAAAAAACCTCCGACAGAACCGGGCTCAGGGAAGGAGGCCATCTGCCTCGACTGGTTGGGGTGAGAGTGGGGATGAGGGGATAGCAGATGGAGATCAGCAATACAAACAACAAGTATTAGTCAGTCATAACCAGTGAACCAGTTATCGACATCAATCAATAATAATCAGCAATCAATCTGTTATCAATAGTCAGTCACCAATAATCACCTCCTTCATGAAGGAGGTGCAGGACTTTGTGTTGCAGTGAAGAAAGTTACTTGAGTAGAAGTATGAAAATCAGGGGCATGTACTCTGATTACTGATCCTGCTTTTTTGAACAGGAACTTGAGTCTGGGAGCAAAGGCGGAGCTTGCGTCAGGTAAACATGTGACCTACCTGGACGATGAGACTCGCCTGGAGCTGATCGAGCTTCTCAACGGAACCAGGACGCTGCCTGTGTGAGTGTGGGTGGGGCTATGTATCAGGGGCGGGGCTACATGTAGAGGGCGTCGGAGCAGCTGTTTTGTTCGCCAGACATTTCTGCACTAAAAGACTACAAACATGGCCCCCGGTGCAGCACAGCTGCCTGAGGATACTGTGTAAAGTGTAGTTTTCTGTGTTGTCAGGGTGATACAGGACGTGTTTCCGTGTTTCATGCGAGCTCCCAGCGACTCCAATGCCAAACCCATCGAGCAGCTGTACTCAGGTGTGTTTGCCGTCACCTGCACACGCTCAGAACGCACCACACCATCCACCAATCACTCCTCTCTCCTCCAATCAGACAACCGCTACAAGGACATCCTGCTGGCCTTGGAGCGGTCAACCAATCAGAGCAGAGAGATTCAGGAGTGGTGGATCGTCGACCAACCAACTGTCAGCTTGGTTCTTGGCGGCGGGGCTTCTCTGAGTGACAGACGGGAGGCGGGGCTTCAGCTGGTTGTGTTCAGTGACAAAGTCAGTCCTCCGAGTCTGGGCTTCCTGGCTGGATATGGGTACACAGTACTTCAAATACTGCAGTAACAATTAAATTCAATTTTATTTGTATAGCGCATATTTACAACAACAGTCATCTCATAGCGCTTCACAAAGACAGAAACACCCAACAATCCAAACATCTGGATTCTCTATAAGCTTCAGCAGTCTGCTGGTGGGACGGAACCGAAAACCCCCACAGGGGGGAAAAAACCTCCGACAGAACCAGGCTCAGGGAGGGACGGCCATCTGCCTCCACCGGTTGGGTGGATGTAGGATGAATTCTAACATTTAGTTTACAGTTAAACAAGTTATTAGAAGTTATTGTCCTTTTGTAACAGGAGGCATCACAATACTTCAAATACTGTGGCAACACCAGCAACGTTACCTCAGATATTGCAGTAACACTACTACCACTACTTCAGATCCTGTAGTAACTGTAGTACTCCTCCCCTGCAGGATCATGGGTCTGTATGCGTCGGTGGTTCTGGTCATCGGGAAGTTCGTGCGGGAGTTCTTCAGTGGCATCAGTCACTCCATCATGTTTGAGGAGCTGCCGTGTGTCGACCGCATCCTCAAACTCTGCACCGACATCTTCCTGGTACGCGACACAGACCCGCCCCCCGACACATGACTCCACCCCCTCACAGACTCCTCCTCTGACCCGTTACTCTGCCCCATGGTACACAACTCTGGTATTTAACTCGACCCTCTTAGCTTTGGCTCCACCCCTGAGGTGTGATCCCGCCTCCTCATGTGTGACCCACCCCAGCACGTACTCATGGCTTGTCAGAGCAGCCAGTTTGATCAGTTTTGGTGCTTTAACCCAATTGGTTGTCAAGCTGCAATCTGATTGGCTGTCTTGTGTTCCAGGTGAGGGAGACAGGTGAGCTGGAGCTGGAGGAGGAGCTTTATGCCAAACTGATCTTCCTGTATCGATCTCCAGAGACTCTGATCAAATGGACGCGACGATGATGTCACAGCTGTGGTTCCTCACCTGTTACTCGGAGAACGTGCTGCAGACGTTCCCTTGAGGTTCCTCTGAGACTGAAGACCTGAATGTGACTGGAACGTTACCTGTGCGCTGGGTGACCAATAGGAGCAGCTGGAGACTGCTGACACTCTGATGATAAACTGTGACTAAGCAGAAAGAAGAACGATCAAGTATATATCAGTATTAAGTATTGATTATTGATAAGTGCAGGGACAGTCGCCCTCCTGGGGACTCTGGAATCATTAATTGTGTCACTTTGTGTCGTGGAAATGACTCACTGATGTCCTGAAGCAGAATTAAAGCGGATTCATGTTGAACACTTTGTTTTCCAGGACTTTGTGTACAGACTAGGGATGGACTGATACCTCTTTTTGATTTCCGATACCGATACCATCTCTCCTCCTGAACTTTGGAAATACCTTCTTTGCATGGATACATTTGTTTAAGATGCTTTATCCAAAGCCTCATACTATTAAAGCACAGACTTTGCTTTTCTAAGAAAGGAAACAAGCCAAAAGCA
>NW_007579521.1:156458-160550 GCF_000690725.1 Stegastes partitus | reverse complement strand
TACCGATACCCAGTATCGGATCGGCGCATCTCTAGTACAGACTGTCAAAAGTATGTGGACAGCTGAATGTGTCTGTTGATTATGATTAACATAGAGTTGATCTCAACGTGTCCACATACTTTTATCACTTCTTCTTCTCTAAACCATCTAATTGACTTTGACATTGTGCATCCAGAAGTATGTTGATGATTCAGCATTACATGTACAAGAAATATGGTGATGGGTGTCCACATACTTGTATAAGCAGATACCTCATATTCCTCAGAAACACATACACCACTTGGCCAAAAGTATGTGGACAGCATCTGTGAACGATGTGTTGGCTCCTGAGGATGTCCACAGACTTTTGGCTGTGTACTGTATGTCAGCAGAGACACAACCAGGAAGTGAATATTTGAGAACAGCTGTAGAAGAACCCACAAAAACACTGAAAACCTGCGTATGAACGTGTCACTGGTGGAAGTGAAAGATTCGGGGTCCGGTCCTGTAGCCGTCCCCCGAACAGAGTTGCTGCGTGATGGGCTTTCTCCTGTTAGCTTACTGTCAGGTAAGGTTTCTCAGTGACGCTAAGCTAACACCATACAAACCATGTGCTCTGTAGCATTGGTCCACAATGCCCCCTGCTGACAGAACTCTGTAGTTACACAGCAAATGAGGCTCTTTGTTGGTTGGTGCTGTTTACGGCATGACTCAATTTAACATCTGAGTTTCTCACCACTGAAAAAAAAGAAACGAAAAACATGTTTTACAGGTTATACTGGACAAACTGGGACTGTTCACTGAGAATAAAACAGATTAGATGAACCAAAATGTGCTTTATTTAGATTCCTTGATTGAAGCGTCATCATCTGATGTTGTGCTGTTCACATGAAGCAGGTTCAGCTTTGAGCGGAAGACATCGTGAAGCTACAACTTTAGAATCAGTCACACACTCATGTTCCACCTTTGAAAACCTCAGACGACACCTGTTCTCACCTGTTCTCACCCTTGCTCAGGTACATTCATGTCCCAGAGTACAGCTGAACCAAACTCACAGAAATCAGTTCAGCCCTTTAACATGCACTTTGGTGGCTGTTGATGCTTTGACTTCATCACAGTTCATCGTCAGACTGATCGGACTTCTCAGAGCCTCCGTTTTACCTGCTGCACTCTCATCACAGGCCGATTCCAAAGGGACTGAGAAGCAAAAGCCAGCTGCACTGATCCAAACATCTCCTTCCCTGTGGGTGAGTTAAAGGACCTTCCAACTTCCTTTGAGCAAATCTCACTTCCCAGTTTTCATGGAGTCCAAATGGAGCTGACTACTTCCTGGTGCTGTGTTCAGGTGGGACTCAGTCTGTCCAATCAGAGTTGCCGTCCTGACCTAAGCCCACAGCAGGAGCGTACGCCTCCACAAGGGAAAGCAGTCCCAGATCAGCTTTACGTGTGAAATGGGCCTGGCGGTGAGCTACAGGTGTGGCCTTTGGAGCCTCACCTGAACATTTCACTGCAAAAACTTAAACCTCTGCTAAATGTTGCACAAGCTGAAATGTAAGCGAAGGTGTGCGCAGACAGAAGTGCACTGGATTCACTGAAGAAAGACCACAAACCTGATCTGTGGTCTCAGCTGATGCAACACCTACGTTCAGAATCAGTGTGACCTCTTATATAATTATATATACGTACGAACGTCATTACGGATTATGTAGAATCTGTCTGATCTAGCCTCCTCCAGCATCACAGTGATGTTTGTGGGGACATCAGTGACTCTGCTGATCTGGTTTACAGCATGTGAGGACAGAGCAGTCAGGCTGATTCTGAGTTAAGACCTCCACGTGGACGCAGAGCTCTTCTGTGCTTATTTGGCTTTGACATGTTAAGACCTGGATGGTCCGTGACAGGTGCAGAAACCCAACTGAACTGAGTCTTTTGTTCTTTAGAGCCCCAGAAAATGCAGCTGGACGTCCTGCAGCAGCTCCACTCGTCCTCCAGGGGGCCCCGTCCCTCAGTTTGAGAACCAACACCTCAAACAATAATTCAGTTAGAAAAACATCAGCACGCGTCTCCGTCAGAAGCCGCCCAGCGAACAGCGAGCAGATGGATGTTGTGCTGTTCTGGAAGACTCCTTATTGCTACGACAGGAACCAGACTCCATCGCGTCTTTCTGTTTGTGATGTCACATCAACGCCTCCAGGTTTTTTTCACAAAGTCCTTGAATGTGTTGCTGATGTCATCAAAGTCACATGACTTGAGAGTTGTGCTGTGAGTCACTGATTGGTCCTCAGCCCTCCTCCTCCTGCCTCAGCCCAGAGTCCACCTGTGAGATCATCCTCAGCTTCTCCCTGTTAGAGAAGCTCCTCTGTGACCTCACGCCTCCACTCTGTGACGTCACCTGATGTGATGACGCCAACTCAAACGACTCGTCCTCTCCGTGCGACAGCTTGCTGTAACCTGCGCCACTGCCGGTGGGCAGGCTCCGCCTCCTGCAGGGGGGGGCCAGCGTGGGTGACGAGGAGGAGAGGAGGTGAGACAGGGAGGAGAGCGACAGGTGTGAGGGGGTGAGGGAGGAGGAGGAGAAGCCTCCTGGCGCCCCCCTGTGGAGGCTGCTGGAGCTGCAAGAGGCCTGGAGGCATCGGTGTGGGGGAGGGGTGGAGGCGCACACAGGAAGTGGTACCTCCACTCGATCCTCCTCTTCCTGTCTGCCACCTCCCAGCTCTCTCCCCGCCTCCGCCCCTCCTCCGCCCCAGCGCCGGCTGGTCCCGGCCCGAGCCGAGTGCCTCCTGCGGGGGGCGGAGCTGAGCGCCTCCTCCTGCAGGGGGGAGGGCAGGTGGGAAGGGCTGAAGCTCTGGGGGAGGGAGAGTCTGTGGGAGGAGGAGGAGAGGGGAGGAGTCTCCTGCTTCTCCTGGTAGACACTGAAGATGGCGTCGCCTCTTCCATCGCCACCACCGCCTCCTTCTCTGCTATTGGCCGGCTCCCTCCTGTTCAGCAGGGAGGCGGGGTATGCCCGCGGCTTGGCCTCCAGGCTCTTTGATTGGACGTAGTTAACGAGGCCGTTGAGGGGATTGGCCGAGGAGCGGCGGGCGGAGCCTGAGGAAGCGTTTGGTTTACGGAGGCTGTGGAGGTCGATGACGGTGGAGTAAATGTCCCGCAGGTTGATCACCTTCGTCTTCTTGTCACGGTTCTCGTGCAGGACGGCGTTGGCACAGATGAAGAGGAAGATCCCGATACCCATGATGAGAGGTCCGAAGACCTTCAGCCTATCAGAGTACAGATACCTGTAGAGACATTTCACACAGCCAGTCAGAGAACAGCTCAGAACAAAGATTGGTGGTACATCAGAACACAAATACAACAAAAGCACCACCTACAGCCTGCAGAGGGACCTCGGTAATAAGTGACCCAGTGATCACGACAGTGTTTCGCAGGAAACCAAGAACCACCTCATTTAGGACCTCCAGAACCTCATGCAGTACCTACAGAACTTCACGAAGGACTTCCAAAATTTTTTGAAGGACCTCCAAAACTTCTTGAAGGACCTCCAGAAGCTCCTAAAGTATCTTCAGAACCTTCTGCAGGACCATCTGAACTTCCTGAAGGACCTACAGAACCTTTTGAACCTGCTAAAGGTGGAGAAACACCTGACTGTTACCTGTCCAGGAACTCTTCCAGGAAGCCTCGTGCGAGCTGTTGGGTCCCATTGACGGTCTCTGTGTGGTTGAAGCCTTCATCACCTCCTCCGTCGCCTCCTTCGCCTCCTTCATCTCCATCCATCTCCGCCCTCATCTCTCCAGCCTGAAACAGAACTTACAGCGTCACGCCTGAGTCCTCTGTGGACCGGTTCTGGTCCAGTGTGACTGACGCTCACCTGGGCATCAGCAGCTGCAGGTGTGGGGCTGCTGGAGGACACGGAGGCCATGGCGGCGCCCTCCTGTGGCCGAGCGCTGAAGAACAGTCCGTCACGAGGCCAGTACCCCAGAGCCGCCATGACCACGCCCACCAGCAGGACAAGCACGCCGAGCGCCGCCACCAGACCGGACACCGAACAAAGCTTCAGCTTCCCCTTCACCACCACCACCTCGCTCCTCCTGACATCATCAGGAAGTGACATCATCT
>NW_007579521.1:154665-156019 GCF_000690725.1 Stegastes partitus | reverse complement strand
GAGTGTAGGTGTGTGTGTGTGCGGGTGTGACTGTGTTACCTCTTCTTCTTGTCCTTCCTCTTGTGTGTGTGTGCTTTGTGTGGTTTGGACCTCAGTGAATCCTGTCGCCGTGCGTTGATCCTCAGCAGGCCGCCGGTCGCGATCATCACCACCACCAATCAGATGGGGGCTCAGTGGGTTAAGCCCCGCCCACCACCCCCTCACCTGGCCTGGGTCTGCCTGTCAGAGAGGATTCATCGAAATCAATTCATTCTACAGTTCCAATGAATTAATGAATGAATGCAGCACGGATCAGAACCAGAGAACAGAGGAGCCAGTTGGTGGAGATACATCCAGCTGATGGTGGAACATCTTTCTATCGCTGATGAGCAGAGCAGAGAGGAAAAGTCTGGACACACGGAGATGGTTCAGCATCTTCAGGATGAGGAGACATCAGCTCCAGGGTTTAACATCTGGAAACATGATGGTTCCTGGTTTTTACATTTTATAAAATCAATTATCAAAGAAACGTTCCTTCTCTCTGGTCTCCATGGTTCTGAGTCCTGCTGACAGAAGACGTCTCTGAGTTCTGTCTCCTCCTTCATGTTCTGGTTCCTCAGAGCTGCAGGACTTTATGCTGCAGACAAACATGAAGCTCAGTGTTCTCTCGTACTATTGCAACTAAAAATTAAAAACCATTTCACCAGACGATTAAACGTCTGTAAAACATGGAGGTTTGACTGTTTACCGGTTCTTCTGTTTTTCGTTCATGTGTCTTTTTCTTCTGTTCTCATCTAGATTCATCTCTTTTAACCTGATTTAGTCTCCCTGTTTCCCTCTGAAGAAGTCTGCCCTTCAGCTGGAGTCTCACTGCTGCTTTTCTTCCTATGGATTCATTTTTGTCTGTTTTCTTTGTATTCGTTCACTGTTCTGTTAGATCTTTTTCATCACCTTGTGTTTTTCTTTCATTGTTTCTCTCTCTGGTTTCTTTTCCTAGTTTATCTGGTGTGAACTTCATTCTTTAGCATCCCTGATCTGATTTCCTGTTTGAGAGGCTGCAGAATAAACAGTGTGAGGGTCAGCTGGTCGATTTATCAGGATGCTGCATCAGATCAGGTCAAACAGGACAAACTGGGTGTTACTCACTGAAACTTCCACAATGCACCACTGTGACAGACAGACAGACTCATTAAAGTCAGCCTCAGTCAGGGCCGCAGCAGCTGCATCTCCCAGCATGCACTGCAGCTGCTCCACAGCACAGCATCACGTGAATAGATTCTACTGGTTCCAGTCACATCCTCACATCCTCTAACCCATCCTGATCAATTCTAACAGCTACTGATCAATACTAGCAGGTGCTGATCAATGCTAACAG
>NW_007579521.1:146680-151017 GCF_000690725.1 Stegastes partitus | reverse complement strand
TCCTGTAGGGACACTAGAACAGCATTTAGAGACACTAGAAGAGCATTTAGAGACATTAGAACGTCCTGTAGAGACACTAGAACATCATTTTGAGAGACCGTAGAACATTTTGATCAGACTGTTCCTGAATGTTTGAGAAACATTGGACTTGCGCTGCAGTTTGAGACATTCACTGTTGATGTCACGACGACACTTTTCCGCCGCAACGCTTCCAGTCACTCACCTGTGTGACATCAGTGACCTCACCTGGTTCAGAGACCTGAGGAGCCAATAACTGATCAGTACACAGGTCAGGACAGAAACTTTATTGATGTCATCAAACACTGACAGAAGGAGCAAAGAGAAACAGAAAAGATCAGCTGAAAACACCTTCAATCCCATCAGCTGTTACTGTGGAAACCTGAGACTAGATTTACAAACTGAGCGCGTGCAGCAGAGCGCCCCCTGCTGGTTAACACTGGTCCTGAGCCTGCTGCGACATCATAGGGGGAGGAGTCAGAGAGACGTCCTATCAGCGGGACAGACGGAAATACAAATCTCTATTCATGTATAAACTTTAAAATAGAACTCTATAGAGATACAGTAAATGACAATAGACACTCTGAGAATAAATTTATAAATATAAACTCTGGAATTAAAACTCCGCCCACCAGTGCTGTTGTTCAAAACATTTCATGTTCGATTGTTTCCGAGACGTGATGTCATTCTTGTCCCACCACCAATCACAATTCCACAAACCGTGAAAAACAAGAGCCTGAAATGTAAAATCCTGAGTCATCGCTGTGGGGGCGGGGCCAGTGTGATGTCATCACCTGCTTCCTGTTGGTAATCTGTGTATTCATGAGCTCCAACATAAAAGAAAAACTCACACGGTAACAGAAGACGACTGATTTGTTTGTTTGTCACCAATTGTCATTGCCTCATTAACGCATCATCGTCTTCAGGCTCCGCCTCCAGCCAGCTGGCTCACCTGTCCAGTCTGAGTGCATCATCGCAGCAGGTATGTCATTTACGCCTCAGCATCCCCTGAATGCTGGTCCTAGTTGGTGGTGAATTCAGTTTCAGGAGATTCATCCCTCTGAAGGACTCACCTGGACTAAGCGCTGCCCCTAGAAAGAAGCAGAGCCTGAGCTCAGGTGTTACAGGTATACTTTGTTTTCTCATTAGTGACAAGTGATATCACCTGACCCCCACCTGAGGATGTTTGTCATCAGAAATCAAAATCTGATTAGTGATTGGATGGAAAACAGAGGGCAAGTGTTCGAATTGCGTGGGGGCGGGGCTTATAGTGCTCAGTCACTAGTTGTAGGTGTTAGGTGTCTTCAACATGTGATTGGCTCCAATCCTCGCCGTGTGATTGATTCCTGTCCTTGGCGAGTGATTGGCTCCCGTCCTCGGCGTGTGATTGGCTCCCGTCCTCGGTGTGTTTGAACATCAGGATGGAGTTGTAGATCTTGAGTGCGGGACCAAGTTTGATTGACATGATCCTGACGATGTCGCGCTGGGTGAGCAGAAGGAAGGCCCGCCCATCAATTTGCTATAGAGAAGCAAAAACCAATCAGATCACAGCAGCATCGGTATGATGTAATCAAAACTACAGCAGTTGATTGGTTGTCTCACCTCGTCTCTGAACTGTTTGGCTTGTTCCTCACAGCCGGGAAGAGACTCGATGAAATCTGACACCTGCAGACAGACAGACAGACAGACAGACAGACAGACAGACAGACAGGTGTACATTACAGTCAGACTGGATGAACAACAGAACCACATATTAGCTGTAACCATGGCGTCCCTGAGCCTGACCTGCTGGACGCTCCAGTGCTGGACGGCGTCGGCGTGGACTCCTGCGACGGCCGGCAACAGCTTGCGGTGCTGCTCCCAGCAGAGCGACAGGTCGCGGCCGGGCTGCGCCGACATGGCCGACAGGAAGACGGACTGGTGGAGGGCGGCCTGCAGACTGGACTCTGCTGCAGGAGAGACAGACGGGTCATCCACATGGCAACACTGCGGTAACTACGTAGCTCCGCCTTAGCAACATGGCTTCCTGTACGAGTGGCTCGGTGGCGACCGGTTTCTTCTGCCGTGTCCCAAAACAAAGCTCTGCAGGTTGCACACTGAAACGCTTTAATCGACAGGCAACATCATCTTTATTTGCAGCTTTAAACAGCTTCGAGTCACGACTGCGACGACGTTGAGGTCACAGCTTCAGGTACATCAGTCTCCATGGAGACACACCTGTCGCACCTTCCAAGCAGAAAGACAGGTATCATGTGACGCCAACATCTCAGACGATCGATCGGTGAGTCTGCAGTATTTCACAGGGTGGAGCACAACCTACACTGCAGTTACCATGGCGAGCTGTTTCCATGGAAACAGCCACTTGGTCTGCCTGCTGTTTCCATGGAAACGCAGCGAGGGGAGCAGGTTAGCTGAGCGCTTCCACGGTGTGGATGTGAGTAATGCTCTCAAGGCTGCAGCACATGTTTGATGACACTCATTATAGTCTCCTCGTCGTCATGACAACACAGGAGACGGAGCTGCTGCCGTTTCACCTCCGGCCCAGAAGGAGGTGCTGATGTACCTGCAGCTGTTTGCTCACTGACAACACCTGAAGAAGATCAGCGCCCTGACCGAAGCCGAGCAGAGACTCAGGAATGAAGCACATGAATGTACAGAGTGGAAGGAAACATGGAGACACACGAGATGGACAGACAGACAGACAGACAGACAGACAGACAGGCAGAGAGACAGAGAGACAGACAGACAGACAGACAGACAGACAGACAGACAGAGAGACAGAGAGACAGACAGACAGACAGACAGGCAGACAGGCAGACAGGCAGACAGGCAGACAGTCAGACAGACAGACAGACAGACAGGCAGACAGGCAGACAGGCAGACAGAGAGACAGACAGACAGGCAGACAGACAGGCAGACAGACAGACAGTCAGACAGACAGTCAGGCAGACAGTCAGACAGACAGACAGTCAGACAGACAGTCAGACAGACAGGCAGACAGACAGACAGTCAGACAGACAGACAGACAGGCAGACAGACAGTCAGACAGACAGACAGACAGACAGGCTCTGGTCTGTTCCTCCCAGTAGCTGTACTGGGTGAACTGGTTGCTGCTGCGTGTTCAGCTGCTCACACTGAAGGCTGTTTGCTGCAGAGGAGGAGAGCTGACATCAGCAGTCTGACAATCTGCACTGAAGCACCTGCAGAGTTACAGCAGCACTCTGGTTCCCTTCAACTCACTGAGCTTCATGTTTGTCTGCAGCTCTGAGGAACCAGAACATGAAGGAGGAGACAGAACTCAGAGACGTCTTCTGTCAGCAGGACTCAGAACCATGAAGATCAGAGAGAAGAAGCATTTATCTGATTATTTATTTTATAAAATGTAAAAACCAGGAACCAACATGTCTCCTCAGATGTTAAACCCTGGAGCTGATGTCTCCTCATCCTGCAGATGTTGAACCATCTCCATGTGTCCAGACTGTTTCTCTCTGCTCATCAGATGTAGAAAGATGTTCCACCATCAAGTTTCTCTGAGTCTGTAAAACGATAAATAGTTGAACATCTGCAGGACGAGGAGACATCAGCTCCAGGGTTGGAAACATGTTGGTCTCAGGTTTTTACATTTTATAAAATGAATATTCAAAGAAACGTTCCGTCTCTCTGGTCTTCATGGTTCTGAGTCCTGCTGACAGAAGATGTCTCTGAGTTCTGTCTCCTCCTTCATGTTCTGGTTCCTCAGAGCTGCAGACAAACATGAAGCTCAGTGAAGGAGCATTAGACGGAGCAGATAGACACAGTCCAGAGGTCCAGAACTGAGAAGGTTCTGCTGTTCTCAGCTGGTTGTAGAACCATGTTGATGCAGGTAGACTGATGGAAACCACAGCTGGACTCACTGTGGTTCTTTGAGGTTCTACTTTGGAGCTGACTTTTCACCAAGTCTTTAAAGGATTAGGACGAGTATCGTTTTATTGATCTTCAGAGGAAATGCTCTGCTGTTCTGCCTAGAAGTAATCTGATTACTGTGAGGTGATGCAGTTTCAAATAATGTGACATTTCGGTGATGTTCCAGAGAGAACTGTCTTTATAAAACATATATGCTGTCTTACATGAATTGTTGCTATGGCAACGCCACAAACTGGTGGTTCCATTGATGCAGAACAGAACAAGTTGTAGAACCAGAACACAGTACCTGGGCCAAGAGCTCTGACAGGAAGCTCCTCCTCCTCCTGCTTCACACAGAGGAATTTGGTTGGCTGGGACAGTCTGAGGGGCGGAGCCAGAGACAAGAAGGGGAAGCATCGACATGAAACAAGAACACC
>NW_007579521.1:142636-145297 GCF_000690725.1 Stegastes partitus | reverse complement strand
TGTGGTTCTACTGTGGTTCTAATGTGACTGTGAGGACTCTGCTCCTAAAGACATTCTTTTATCATTTCACTGGTCCTGTGAAGTGATGGAGCAGCGCGGTGACTTTACGTAATCCAGGTTATATAACATCCAGAGATAATCGACTGCATCACCCACACAGGCTGAGAGACAGACTGACACCTGTCTCACCTACCTATCCGTGAGTCTTCTTCTCTTTCCCAGAGGAAGCAGCAGCGTCTCATCTCTGGGCTCCGTCTTTACCTCAACACCTCTCCTGTTCAGATAGACAGGTGGAGAGGAAGACAGGTGGAGAGGAAGACAGGTGGAGAGGAAGACAGGTAGGCAATCTGTGAAAACATAAACCATGTGAACAGGCTCTGAACAATATAATCGTGTCTCTGACCCGTCTCTCTCTCTCTCTCTCTCTCTCTCTCGTGCTGCTCTGGTTCTCAGATGTCACAACAGAAACATTGCTACCGTGGTTACCTGTCCGACTGGTTGCCGTGGTGATGCATGGCGACAGGTACGAGTGTGACAACTCGTTCTCCTCCCAGCCTATCAGGAAGCACCACCTCCTTACGCATGTTAATGTCTGAGTAGGGACAGCCGAAGGCACTGAGAGAGAGGAACAGAAAACACCACTCAGCACACAAAGACATGACTACCGTATTTTCTGGACTATAAGTTGCGTTTTTTTTCATAGTTTGGCCGGGGGTGCGACTTATACTCTGGAGCGACTTATGTGTGAAATTATTAACACATTATTACCGGTATATCATTTCACATGTTATTTTCACACTAAACCGCAAGAGGGCGCTCTAGGCCTGTGTTGATAATTTCAACATTGGCAGTAACTTTTAAAAACAACTGAGAAGGGCTTATCAAAAATGACACCGAAAAGAAAATCATATTCTGCAGATTACAAGCTGCAAGTAGTAAAATATGCAGCCGAAAACGGGAATCGAGCAGCAGAAAGAAAGTTTGGAGTTAGCGAGAAACTTGTAAGGGACTGGCGAAAAGTGGAGGTTACTCTTACTGAAATGAAGAAAACAAAAAAAGCCAACCGCGGGCTAAAAGCTAGGTGGCCACAGCTAGAGGAACACACATGGGTGCTTGAACAACGTCAACAGTGCAGTTGCGTCTCCAAGCCCAAGTATGTGCCAAGGAGATGAATATAAATGACTTTGCAGGAGGACCTTCTTGGTGTTATCGCTTCACGCAACGCAATCGCCTCTCTATCAGAGCAAGGACAACGATGTCCCAAAAACTGCCAGCAGACTTCCAAGTCAAGGCCGACAGTTTCCGTGAGTTCATTGAGAAGCATGTAAGTGAGCACAACGTGACACCGGATCATATTACTAACATGGACGAGGTCCCCCTCACGTTTGACATTCCCATGGGCCGAAGTGTTGCAGAGAAAGGGCAAAAGAGTGTGAAGATAGTAACAACTGGTCATGAGAAATCACACTTCACAGTGGTGCTGGCATGTTGTGGAGATGGATCAAAATTGCCACCAATGGTCATTTTCAAACGAAAAACTATGCGAAAAATCCAATCCCCCTCAGTTGCAGTCGCCGTGAATGAGAAAGGGTGGATGGATCAAGAAATGATGAACTTATGGCTTACAAAGTGCTACACTAAGCGTCCGGATGGCTTCTTTAGAGCACGCAAAGCTCTGCTTGTGATGGATAGCATGCGAGCGCACATCACGCCACAGTTCAAAAAGAAATTACAAATTTTCAACTCCATACCTGCCATCATCCCTGGAGGCTTAACCAAAATACTCCAGCCACTTGATATCTCCGTGAATAGGAGCTTTAAGGCAGTCTTGCGTAACCTGTGGGAGCAGTGGATGATGGATGGAGAGCACAGCTTCACGGCAACCGGGAGAATGCGGCGTGCAACTTTCCTGGAAGTCGTTGGATGGATTGACAAAGCATGGGCTTCGGTGACAACTGAAACCATTCTGTCAGGATTCAGAAAGGCTGGAATAATTGGAACTGCAACTGACGATGAGTCTGACGTAAGCGACGTATAAGAGGAAGCGCCGCATCTTCTACCTCCGGAGTTAGCGGAGTTGTTTAAAAGCGACACTGAGGATGAAGATTTCATTGGATTTTAGTTATTTGGAGTGACACGGATGGTTTGGTGAACTTCTTAGCATGTTATTTATGCTATAGCTATCTGAATAACTCTTAATATGTTATGTTACCATACCAGGCACGTTCTCAGCTGTGTCATGTAACGTAAGCATACCGTACAATTATTCAGCCTGTTGTTGCCTCTATTCTATTTTTATTTTAAATTGCCTTTCAAGATGACATGTCTGTTCTTGGAGTTGGATTTTATCAAATAAATTTCCCCCAAAAATGCGACTGGTTTATGGCTGGTGTGACTTGTACTCCGGAGCGACTTATAGTCCGGAAAATACGGTACATAAGACTGGAGACAGGTTCCCGTGGAGAGTGAGACAGGTACCTGTGGTGTCCGGTGTATTTGGCTCCTTTGATGTGTCCGACTCCTCTGCAGCCGGCAGTGGGACAGACTCCCTGAGACGGAGACGACAGAGGGGACGAACCTGTCTCACACACAGGACACAGTCACTGAGAAGGTCTTCTACCTGTCTGTCTGTCTGTCTGTCTGTCTGTCTATCTGTCTGTC
>NW_007579521.1:140814-141864 GCF_000690725.1 Stegastes partitus | reverse complement strand
GTGTCCTGAGCGTTGACACCAGCCGACAGGATGCAGGTCACACCAGTCGCTGTCACACCAGACGTCGAACTGCGTCGACCAGCCGTCATAATGCACCTGCAGGGAAACACCTGATTACATCATGGCACACGTCACGACATCACTCAGGTACAGGGACAGGTAAGCACAGGTAAACGTACCTTCACTCTGTAGTCTTCTGTGTCTGTAACCGTGGCGACACGGATCAACATGGGGTTCCTCTTGTCAACCGCCTCCAGCTTGTGGTTCAGTTGGAAACCATGTGGAGCTCTCTGATTGGACAGAGACAGCTGTCAGTCATCACACGCAGCTTTCTGATTGGACCTGAGTGCTGTCAATTACTGCTTTCCTACTCCTGCCTCTCCTCACCAGTGTGAAGGCTGAACTGGGAGCAGCAGTGGAACCAGTCTCCTGCAAGTATTCCTCCCACACAAACTTCTCTGGGTTCGGGTGACCTGCAAACCACAGTGAGAATCTCAGAGCACTGGGAGGAAAGACGGCGTGTATGAATGCAGTGTGTATCAGTACTGCAGCGGGTAGGACTGCAGAGTGTAGCAGTACTGCATACCCTGTGGGGCGGTCAGCGGCCGTCCCTGCTCCTCACACCAGCCCACAGGATGGATGTAGGGACTGCTGCTGTCACACCTGATCGATCAATACAATCATCAATGCACAGTATGAAGCAATAAGCTGAAATCCAATCGGTATGATGGAAACATCTGCTACTACTGACACTGGTACTGGCACTGGTACTGGCACTGGCACTGGCACTGGTACTGGCACTGGTACTGACACTGACACTGGCACTGGTACTGGCACTGGCACTGGTACTGGAACTGGTACTGGCACTGGCACTGACACTGGCACTGGAACTGGTACTGGCACTGGCACTGGTACTGGAACTGGCACTGGCACTGGTACTGGAACTGGTACTGGCACTGGCACTGGTACTGGAACTGGCACTAGTACTGGCACTGACACTGGCACTGGTACTGGCACTGGCACTGGTACTGGAACTGGCACTAGTACTGG
>NW_007579521.1:139202-140421 GCF_000690725.1 Stegastes partitus | reverse complement strand
ACTGGTACTGGCCCTGGACTGGTACTGGCCCTGGACTGGTACTGGCACTGTCTGTGTCTGTCTGACACTCTACTGCCACCTGTCTTCCTCACCAGTAGTCGTATGTATCGTCCCAGTTGTCAAAGTGAACCAGGAAGTGGTCATCGATGACATCAGCGACAGACGCGACACAGACAAGGCCGGGGTTCTTCCTGTCGACCGCCTCCAGCTTCATCCCCACCCGGAACCCACAGCCCTGAGGGACAGACAGGTGAACACAAAGACAGCTGAACACAGACAGGTGTATACTGACTGCAGTGCGACAGGCGAACACACAGACAGGTGTATACTGACTGCAGTGCGACAGGTGAACAGGGTGGGCGGAGCAGCATGAGAGCCTGTGGACTGAAGATAACGCTGCCAGTCAAAGTCCGTCTCACTGTGACCTGCAGACAGACAGGTGGGTGAATGAGATCACCTGCGTCAGGTGGTTACCTGTGAGGGGGTGGGGTTACCCGAGCTCACCTTTAGGTGGGTGGAGCTTGTGGTTGTGCTCTTTACACCAGCCTGCGGGTCTGATGTCTGCTGAGTCAGCATTTACCCAGAAGTCATAGCACTCCGAGTAGCCGTCGATATGGAGACGCATCCGACAGCCACTCACCTGAGAGAGAGAGAGAGAGAGAGAGAGAGAGAGAGAGACAGGAGACTCCCCTGACTGACCGCCCACAGGTGTGTGTGTGTGTGTGTGTGTGTGTGTGTGTGTGTGCGGTTACCTCGGCGACCGTCAGCACACAGAACATAGAGGGATGCAGCGGGTCGATGCCCTCCAGCTTCATCCCAACTCTGAAACCAGTTCTCCTACTGGGAAAGGACTGGGACTGAGAGACAGACAGGTCAGAGAGAGAGAGAGAGAGACAGAGAGAGAGAGAGAGAGAGAGAGAGAGACGGGTCAGTCGTAGTCTATAGTAGTCAGTACTAGTTAGTGGCAGTCAGTAGTAGTCTATAGCAGTCAGTGGTAGTCAGTAGTAGTTAGTGGTAGTTAGTAGTAGTCTATAGTAGTTAGTGGTAGTCAGTAGCAGTCTATAGTAGTCAGTACTAGTTATTGGTAGTCAGTAGTAGTCTATAGTAGTCTATAGTAGTCAGTGCTAGTTATTGGTAGTCAGTAGTAGTCTATAGTAGTCAATGGTAGTCATTACTAGTTAGTGGTAGTCAGTAGCAGTCTATAGTAGTCAGTACTAGT
>NW_007579521.1:137842-138632 GCF_000690725.1 Stegastes partitus | reverse complement strand
AGTCAGTAGTAGTCTATAGTAGTCAGTACTAGTTAGTGGCAGTCAGTAGTAGTCTATAGTAGTCTTTAGTAGTCAGTGGTAGTCAGTAGTAGTTAGTGGAAGTAAGTAGTAGTTTATAGTAGTTAGTGGTAGTCAGTAGCAGTCGATAGTAGTCAGTGCTAGTTATTGGTAGTCAGTAGTAGTCTATAGTAGTCAGTGGTAGTCCGTACTAGTTAGTGATAGTCAGTAGTAGTCTATAGTAGTCAGTGGTAGTCAGTACGAGTTAGTGGTAGTCAGTAGTAGTCTACAGTAGTCAGTACTAGTTAGTGGTAGTCAGTAGTAGTCTACAGTAGTCAGTACTAGTTAGTGGCAGTCAGTAGTAGTCAGTAGGAGTCTATAGCAGTCAGCAGTAGTTTACAGTAGTCAGTGGTAGTCAGTAGTAGTCAGCAGTGGTTATCAGTGTTTAGCAGTGGTCAACAGTATTCAGCAGTGGTTACCAGTGTTTAGCAGTGGTTAACAGTAGTTAGCAGTAGCTAGTAGTGGTTAGCAGTGGTTAGCAGTAGTCAGCAGTGGTTAGTAGTGGTTAGCAGTGGTTAGCAGTGTTTAGCAGTGGTTAGTAGTGGTTAGCAGTAGCTAGCAGTGGTTAGAAGTGGTTAGCAGTGGCTAGCAGTAATTAGCAGTGGTTAGGAGTTGTTAGCAGTAGTTAGCAGTAGCTAGAAGTGGTTAGCAGTGGCTAGCAGTAATTAGCAGTGGTTAGGAGTTGTTAGCAGTAGTTAGCAGTAGCTAGAAGTGGTTAGCAGTGGCTAGCAGT
>NW_007579521.1:134579-136254 GCF_000690725.1 Stegastes partitus | reverse complement strand
GGCAGCATCATGCTCTGGTTCTGTTCTGCTGCCAGTGGACCTGGAGCTTTACACAAAGTAGATGGACCAATGAAGGAGGAGGATCACCTCCACATCAGAGTCACAGCAGTCTTATTCTGCATTTACCGTCGGACGAGGAAGCCCAGTTCCTCCTGTCAGAGCAGAACACTGAAGACAGGGTCAGAGGTCGACTCTCTGAGCCAATCAGAGAGCAGCGTTTGCATAGGTGTGTTACCTTGAGTGCTGCTGACTTTGTTCTTCATCCCGTCGTCGTCGTCTTTGGTTTTCTTTCCTGTTCAGACAGAGGAGTGAAACCATGTTGGTCAAACTTTTAGTAAAAGAGGCGCCAGGATGAGGCCACGCCCCCCTGAAATCTTATTGGCCATCACAGGTCCGACGGCTGATTGGTTCTTTGACTTAGTTTGTGGCTAAACAGACATCAAACAGGAGCTGAAGGTCAGTCTGTTGTTTCCAGCTGTTGAGGAGTTTATTAGACCAGATCAGCATCAGACAGCAGCAGCATCCAATCAGAGAGCTGCTCACTGACGACCTGGATCACACAGGTGAGCTGTCCCAGGTGAGTCCTGAGCTCGGTCACAGCTGGATGATGTTCTACTGTATGAGTCTGATTCTGATCTGGTTGAAAATCAAAAATGTTTGCTGTCATATAAAGTTTATCTGCACTGTACACGTTTAGGGTTCCAACGACTTCAACGATAATTCTTTAATAGTTTACGTTTGGTCGTCAGATTTTCCTTTTTTTGTTTGTTTCTTTCAGTAAAACCACTGAGACATCGTTAATTTACATGTTACTCATTAAAACACAGAAAACAAAGGAACATGTCACCAACTGTTGGTTCTGATTCTTTTCAAGGTTTTTCTGATATTTTCTGGTCGCTTTCGGACTGCTTGTGTTCTGGAGAGGTTCCGTGTTAAACTACAGATCTTTAGATATTAATTAATGTATTTTCTGTTACTCTTCAGCTTGAGTTGTCCTATTTCTATGGGTATTGCTGTATAGGGGACACCGTCATGTTTAGTTCCATGGATTTTCATGACATCACCATCAGTGAATTAGCAGAAGCAGCTTTCTGGAGTATCTGAGGTCACACAGTCACTGCTCCTTCACATCGGTTTCATTTACTGTTCTCACTCTGAGGCGTGTTATACGTCTACAACACACTAACTCACACACGTCACACAGATTTAATGTAAACTTATAAAAGAATGAAACTATATAAGCTATCTCTCCTGTAGCAAACAAATCTGTAAAATCCTAACGAAACCAAAACTTCTGTTTCTGTCACGAGTTCTGCTTCAGTTTAGACGTAAATGTGCAGCATTGACCTGGACTTGGTCGCCACCTGCTGACTAGAGAGGACTTGGTTGTGAAGTAAGGATGCAGTTGTGACCTTTTAAAGGTCTGCTTATGTCACAAGTGTCATTTTCCTCTTTTAAAAAATGCATTTAATCTTTATTTAATGTCTTTATTGCTTTTATCAGAGCAGTGGAGAGACAGGAAGGACAAGGACGGGAGAGACCTGCAGCACAGGGCCCACTGACCCGGACCTGACCTGGGCCTGACCCGGACCTGACCCAGACCTGAGCCGGACCTGACCCAGACCTGACCTGGGCCTGACCCGGACCTGACCCAGACCTGAGCCGGACCTGACCC
>NW_007579521.1:132820-134142 GCF_000690725.1 Stegastes partitus | reverse complement strand
GAACAGAACCAACACACGTCCTAAATGACATCTGATGTGACCAAAGATTAAACGTTGTTCTAATGTTTCCATGTAACACAATATGATACCCTGTAAACACCAGAACACTGTTTTATGCTAACGTACATCATCTCTACACCTTCATCCTCACCAGGGTCATGGGGGGCGGAGCCTATCCCAGCTGACTCAGGGTGAAGGCAGGTTCACCTGGACAGGTAACCAGTCTATCACAGGGCTACAACATGTCACATGTTAACCTCTAAACATCAGAACACTGTTTCAGTATTTCTCTGCCTATAGAACCCGTAAAGTGCACTTTTCCATTAGTATTGTTCTAGGTGTTGAAGAACCTGTAGAACCTCAGAACAACCTCAGCAGAACCTCTGTACAGATGAACTGATCCAGTCCTGATAATCGATAATCACTGAGTCCTGAGCTGCGCCCCTGTGGCCCTTCTCTGAACCTGCTCCTGAAAGGATCACCTGGAGGAAGCGGGGGGCGGGGCTACACGGAGCTGGACGCCTATTGGCTGCTCGGGCCGTCCGTCTCTCTGCCTGCAGCTCTGATTGGCTGGTGCGGGGGGGGCTTCTCTGCGGGGGAGCGCAGGAAGGAGCCAAGTTTCCAGCAAACAACCAAACGGGACCTTTAAACCACCGCCGTGAACGAGCGAGCGGGAGCGCGCCGCCGCTTGGTGCGGCCACGGGGCCCCGCGGCCCTGAGTGCGGACGCGCAGCCTCGCGGAGCGGCCGCGGCGCAGCGCGGAGCCGCAGCGCGCCGCCGTCGCTCGGACACACGCTCTGCCGACCGGACCCGACCGGACCCGTCTGGAACCGGCTGGAACCGGCACCAGAACCGGAGCTCTGAGCGAGACTTACCGACTGTGATGATCCGCTGCTGACACACCGAACAACACGGAAGTACCGAGGCTCCGAGCCCACTGCGCATGCTCTTGCAGGAGGAGGGCGGGTTAGAGGGAAGCGCACAGACAGAAAACAACAACAGACACACAAAGTCCACAAACACACACAAAACAGCAGAAACACACAAAACGAGCACAAAGAAACACAAAATACCAGCAGAGCCCAAACCCAAACCTGCAGAAGCACCAGAGTCTGGTCACTGATCATCCATTATTGATCACTGATCACTGGTCAGACTCTTTCTGGGATCTTTATCAAGACTTTATGTAATATTCAGGCTCCCAGCTGGAGACTCTGTGAGCAGCGTGGATCTTCCTGCGTGGAGTCTCCATGTTCTCCCCGTGCAGCGTGGGTTCTCTCCGGGTTCTCCGGCTTCCTCCCACAGTCCAGAAACATGCTGAG
>NW_007579521.1:123519-127225 GCF_000690725.1 Stegastes partitus | reverse complement strand
CTGGATCAATGAATAGATGCAGCACGGATCAGAACCAGAGACCAGAGGAGCCAGTTGGTGGAGATACATTCATCTGATGGTGGAACATCTTTCTACATGATGGAGGAACATCTTTCTACATGATGGTGGAACATCTTTCTACATCTGATGGTGGAACATCTTTCTACGGCTGATGAGCAGAGAGAAACAGTCTGGAGACATGGAGATGGTTCAACATCTGCAGGACGAGGAGACCACATTAGCTTCAGGGTTTCACATCTGGAAACATGTTGGACATGATGGCTGCAGGTTTTTATATTTTAGTAAGATAAAGAAGCGTTCCTTCTCTCTGGTCTCCATGGTTCTGAGTCCTGCTGACAGAAGATGTCTCTGAGTTCTGTCTCCTCCTTCATGTTCTGGTTCCTCAGAGCTGCAGGACTTTATGCTGCAGAGAAACATGAACCTCAGAGAAGAAACATGTCTCCAAGGAGGAACGTCGTGGTTCTACTGCGATACGATATCATTTATTTGCACATTTAAAATATACATTACATAAAGTAATAAGAAAACTAGTGAGAGTGCAGGAAGATGCGAAAAGGCCCCAACAGGCTTAGAACAAGCCTCCACCTGTAACAAAACAAAAAAAGAAAAATATAACTTAGATCTTTAAATAATAACAGTAATAATGATGAAATATGTGGAGCAATATAACACTAAGCATCTGAAATGTTAAAAACTGCGACTACAAGACAGACAGCTTCATCCTGTTTGTCTGAGCTGCAGTGAAACAGACTGAACTTGTTGTTTCATGCTCTAGCTGTGACTCACTGAATCAACGAGTGTTCACGAAGAATCAGACGTCAGATCGGAGGACGGGACACCGAGCTGAGCCGAGCTGGAGCTGATCCTGCTGAAGTCCATGTGCTGCTCGGAGGAGTTTACGTCTCTGCAGGAATAACCAGGTCAGATTACTGTCTGAGGACCTGAGTGAAACCACTTAGCCCCCAACGCTGTGATTGGCTGGCAGTGGCCATTTCCTCCTAATGGACCCGCAACAGCAGTTAGCATTAGCCTGCGCACCCCACCCTGTCCTCTTCTGGGAGCCAAACCCATTAGTCCGAGGTTCCCCCACCACACTCACTGATCAATACGCTGGGAGAGGCTGACTTCCTTCACACACTTTATCAATATTTGATGTGAGCTCAGCTTCGTCCTCCAACAACCACAAACCAGAAACATAAAGTCCACAGACGTCAGCTCAGGTTTCACACCTTCACTGCAAGCACCTGCAAACCCCTTTAAGCATCTTCAACCACCTTCAGACACCTTCAGACACCTTCAACCACCTTCAACCACCTTCAGACACCTTCAACCANCCCCCCATGACCCTGGTGAGAATAGTTGTAATGAAACACCAGAGCGTCCTGATGAGAGCCTTCACCAGGCTGGACGCTCGTGGCCACTCAGTGTGACGTGGACAGCTCATCCTCCCTGTCTTCTCTCAGACGTCTGGAACCTCGTCGCTCCTCCTCAGCATCAGGCCTGACGGCTGTGGTCGCCGGTGTCACCATGTTCACTCTCATTGTCCTCCACAAGCGCAACCAGCTGCCTGCGATCCAAAGCTCTGGTTCTGATGAAGGGAGGTGTTTTAGCTGCAGCATCAACAGCATGGTTCATGTTCAACACTTCCTGATGTACACTACGACGCAAAACTACCAGTTTCTGTCACGTCATCCTGCATTCTGTTCAACAGTCCGCCATGTTTCCTGTTAGATCAGGACCAGTCGCTGTTACGGCCCGTCCCATTCTGGTCCAAACATGCACGTACATTGCACAGTGTCCTTGTCCACATTGTTGACATTAACCCTAACCCTGGCAGCAGGCAGTTCTGCAGAGTCCAACAAGCACTCTCTAATGAACCTTTCTAATTTGGGGGAAGTGACATCACTTGTCTTGACAGCTGCATCTCTGCATGTGTGTGTAGGACGTCCTGTTAGCTCTGCAGCGTAGCAACGCGTCCCACTCTCTGGCCCGCTCTCCATCACACACGTTGTCGTACTTCCTGTTTGGTCACGTCGCAGCGATTCAAACTGGACAAAGGGTTGGATGCTTTAAAATAAAACAGCAGAACTTTCTCAGTTTTGGACCCATGTTCTGTGTCTGTCTGCTTGGTTCTGGTGAAGCCCGTTGGTGACGGTGACAGCGCCCCCTGTGCTACAACTTTGTTATGAAGCTTTTATCAAACACAGAGTCCAAAGTCAGGCCAGCTTTCATTACTGAGGTTCTGTTTGACCCCACACCAGGTTCTAAGGTGTCATCTGATCTCTGTCCAACACCAAGCAGCCTGTTTAAAACAGAACCAGAACAACTGAGAAATTAGACCATTTGCCACTTTAAAGTGTTTGATTTTCAAAGTCAACAGAAGCTGAAATAAATGTAAAACTGGAACTATTGGGATCCACTCCACGGTCCCACCGGTGGTTCTGTGCGGCAGGATGGTGACCATGAACTGGGTTTCTGTTCCACTCCTGTCTGTGAAGCTGTTTAAAAGTGAAATATGACATTTAAGGAATAACAACGAGATCACAGTGAACAGAAGAAATGAAAGATTTTCCTTTTTTAAACGTGTCTTCATCTGTTTTGGTTGTTTCCCGTCGGGTTCTGGTTCTCTGCCTTGTTGTTCTGTGCTGAGTACAGAATCTGTGTTCTGTTTTTAACTTACATGTTTCTGCTCATTTCTCTTGTTGTGTTTCTGTTCATGTAAAAAGGCTGTAGCGGGTTTCATGTATTGTGTGCTGAATGCTCGTCAGTGAGCGCCTCCACCTCCCACAAGAACAGCTCCTCAGCTGTGGCATCACGGTGAAGAACCCTTAGTGGTTCCAGTTAGAACCGTGTTGTTGTGAGTGTGGCTCCTCCCGCCGGGTTCCTCCCCTCGCTGCTGACAGATCAGCATCAGCAGCCGGACTGAGCGGAGGTGAGTCTCTATTCTGATCACTGATTGCTTATCGATAGAACACATTGATCCCAGATGAAGGTGGATCAGAGCCTGACAGGAAGCTGCTGCTAATTTTATTATTGCTTCACTCATTTTATCCCAATACAGTCGGAAAAACGTCCAAGTGGATTCAAAATCTGTCCTGAACGACAGAAATCTGTCCAGACTAATTCAGAATTTATCTAAAAAGACTCGAGATGAAATTTGTCTGGAATGATTTTTAAAATGACAAAAAAAGGGAAAAAAGTTCAGAAACTACAAAAATAAAAAATGACTCAGAACTGGTGTGAAATGACCAGAAACGTCCTCAGCAGACGCTTCGCACATGTCAGTGTGACACATCAACCAGGTTCTGTGTTCTGCTCCGGGTCCGGTTCTCCTCTGATGTTCACTGTGTGTTCTTAAAGGGCATTTGAAGATCTGGAGAAAATATTTAGTCATTTATGATCATGGTCACATTTTAGTGCGACGCTCGCCCACAACTTACACTAAAGTCCGACTCAGTCACTGAAAGAGGAAAACCAGAACCAGAGATTTTCTAAAACTTAAAGTCCAGATGAAGTCGGAACCAAAAATCAGAAAGCAGGTTTGAAAGCATTTTAGCTTTAATAAAACTCCCAAAATATCGACCAAAAGCTGTAAAACCTGAAAGAATTCACAGAGACTTTCTGATGGTCCACAAACCTTCCTCTCCCTGGTTCTGACCCTGTAGAACCAGAACCTTCCTCTCCC
>NW_007579521.1:118661-121248 GCF_000690725.1 Stegastes partitus | reverse complement strand
AACGCTTTCAGACATCCTCACCAACAAGATGAAACTTTACCTGAGTGAGATTTAACCTGCACAACATAATTTACAGAGATCACTTTGAGAATATGTCACTGGTTTCAATTACCCCTGTTGCTCTCTGACGTTCTGATTGGCTGACAGGGTCTATGATGTCAGTCCATCGCTCTGATTGGCTGATGGGATCTGTTTCTACAGGATGCTATCGACTCCATCCACCACCTCCTCCACGCCGCCGTCACATGACTCAGTGACCTCTGACCACCGACGTGTTGCCATGGAAACCTACTGGCGAGAAGTGCAAAGCATCGAGGAGGAGAAGGAGGGAGAAGAAGAGGAAGAGGAGGAGAGGAAGAGTATGGACGGTAAGTCTAACGGGCAGCAGAAGGCAATGCCGCTCTCCGTCCGACCCTCACCTGTCTGTGTCACCTGCAGAGGTGGAGCTGGAGGAGGCGTGGCTGACGGAGGCGGGGCTATCCACCCTGGTGACTGGCTCGGCGCCGCCAGAAGAGGCGCTGCCACCGGCCGAGGCGCTGCTGTCCACACTGACCCGACAACAGGTTACCACGGTGAGGAGGAGGCTGGACAACTACAACGAGACACTGAAGAAGAGAAACAGGCAGCCAATCAGAGACGTCCGCGACATCTTCACTGAGGTGGGACACAAACGTATATACAACTATATATACAATATATTGACAAGCACATATAGAACATGTATAATACCTTATGCACAGCATATGTACATGGCACATACAACACGTGCAACATGTATGCCACATGTATGCAACATACAGAACATACACAGGCTACATCTCGTGCAGTAGCTTCTGGGAAATGTAGGAGCAGTAGACCCTGGGTCGCGATGAGTCGGCGTTATGTCCTTCACTCTCTGTTTCAGCCTGACGATGACTCAGCAGACAGGTGCCCCTCCCCCCCCTCCCATCATACCGAGTCGCCTCCGAGTCGTTACCACACCACCACCAAGACCATCCGCAGGAACGCTCACAGAGGTACCTGTCTGTCTACTCATCCGTCTGTCTGCCTACACAACTGCTCCTGAAGGTGGTTCTTCAGGTGGTTCTGGAGGTCTTCTATGGGTCCTAGAGGTCACCGTGGAGGTTGAAGTGATCCTTAAGGTTGTTTCATTATGACATTAGAGGTGGTTCTAGAAATCCTTTAAGTGGTTCCATTGGTTCAGAAAGGTTTGATTGGTTCTTTGGGGTCCTTTAATTGGATCTGGAGGTCCTGTCATTTGGTATAGCTGTCTTTCATTTGGTATTAGTGGTCTTACAATGCCTTCAGTGAGCCTTTAAGGAGTTCTTAAGACCCTTAGGACCCAAAGGGTCCTTAATGGGTTCTTGAGGCCACAAAGAAGGTTTTACTGTTCTTATCTGTGGTTCTAGAGGTGTTTTTGTTTAGTATTATCATCCTTTATGTTGTTTTAGTGGACTTTCCTTACTTCCAATTATCCTCTAGTTGGTTCTGGAGACTTTTGAGGTGATTCTACAGGTCCTGGATGGGTTTTTGGGGTCACCAAGGTATTTCTATTGGCATGTAAGGTGGTTCGAGAGGTTCTTTCATTAGGTCTAGATCGCTATTACGTGGACTTTGTTTACACCAAGTTCTGCTGTGGTCCCTAAAGACCCTTATGGGGTTTTGTTGGTCCTTTGTATTCAAAAGGTCACCAAGAAAGTATTATTATTGCTTTTGGGGTCCTTGTAGCCTTATCGCTGGTTCTAGTAGATTCCTGAGGCAAACAAGGAGGATTACTGGTCCTTTTTGTGTTCTGGAGGTCCTTTAAATTCATCTTGACCTTGTTTATGTGGTTGTAGTGGACTTGTAGTTGTCCTTTAGGTAGTTCTAGATATCCTTTAGTTGATTCTACAGATCCTTAAAGGGTTCTCGAGGCCACAAAGAGGGTTTTATTGGACCTTCATGTGGTTCTAGAGGTCATTTCATTAGATATACTTGTCCTTTGTGTGATTTCAGTGATCGTTTATTACTTCTTGTATTCCTGTAGGTGGTTTAAGAAATGATTTTAGTTGATTCTACAGGTCCTTAAGAGATTCTAGAGGTCACCAAGCAGGTTCTGTTCTCATTTAGGTGGTTCTATAGGTCCCTTTCACAGGTCTAGATCTCCTTTAAGTGGTTTTAGTGGAATTTCATCACTTCTAGTTGTCATTTAGGTGGTTCTAGAGACCCTTCAGGTAGTCTACAAGTTTTTCAAGGGTCCCTGATGCCACCAGTGATCCTTTATGTCATTCTCATGCTCAGCTAAGTGATTTTTTAAAGGCCTTTAATTGGTTGTAGTGGTCCTTAAAGTGGTTCTGTTGGTCACTAGAGAGGTTTTAGTGGTACTTCAGGGGTGCAGAATCCGGGTGATTCTAGTGAAGCTTTGTTTTTGGGGGTGCTGGATGTGTTCAGGGCAGAGATTACATGTTCTGTACCTGCTGGCAGCTGTTGACCTTTTGTGTGTTTTACAGTGCGACCGACTCTTCCCATGTTTGTTTTTGAGGATCAACTACCTGAACATCCGTCATCACCCACCAACACACACTCTCCCACAAACACACACTCTCCC
>NW_007579521.1:115034-116755 GCF_000690725.1 Stegastes partitus | reverse complement strand
GGTGGTTCTAGAGGTCTTTAGTTCTAATGGTTCTGTATTTGGTCCAGTTGGTGGTTCTAGAGGTCGCATGCTCGCGGCCCTTCACTGTGGTCTCTACCTTCAGTTCTATGTAGGAAACAAAACAAGAGGTTTGTTCTGTAAGAATATTCAGAGAACGTTACATCGTTGATGGTCATGTTGGAGAAGACCTTCTGTCTCACCGACTGTCTGTCCATCAGACTCTGGTGTGTTCGGCGTTCCTCTGAACTCACTGTTGGAGAACGACAAGAAAAAGTTTCCTGGAGTCAAAGTTCCTGTCATCTTCCAGAAGGTAAAGAACCCGTCTGTCTCTCTGCCTGGCAGCTGAGATGTTAGCTTAGCATCTCTACTGATTCCTGAAGAACCACATGCTAATGTGGCTGTGTGCTACCAGCTGACTGTTCCCATGATGCACTCTGTTTTTGTAGCTGTTGTGTATCTTAGAGCAGACAGGGCTGCAGACGGAGGGGATCCTCAGAGTTCCAGGATCCGCTGCCAGACTGAAGGTAGGACGTCCAGCTCAGAGGAACCCACAGACCCTCACTCATCCTGCACGCTAAACACACTCGTGTTCCCCACTGCACCACACATGGCTCTACTGTCCTTGTGAGGACCCTCAACTTAAACCTCAGTGTTTTCATTTAAACGCTCTGAACCACAGCATCAGTTTCTGGTCCTGCAGCTCTGTGGAACCAGAACCACACGAAGGAGGAGACAGAACTCAGAGAGGTTTTCGGTCAGCAGGACTCAGTTACAAATCATTTCCAAAAGTTTCTATAAGACTCACAGAAAAGATGTTCCACCATCAGCTGAATGTATCTCCAACATGCCTCCTCTGTTCTCTGGTTCTGATCCATGCTGCATGTATTTGTTGGTATCACTTGTGTCATTTTGGTATTGTTTAAAGGAATCCTGCTTTTCACTGTCTGTCTGTCTGTAGTACCTGCGCAGAGAGTTAGACAGGTGTTGTGGAGCCTTCGACTGGTCTGCAGTCAGACAGGTGGACGCTGCAGGTTTGCTGAAGCTCTTCATCAGAGAGCTGCCAACACCTTTGCTGACCCACACTCACCTGTCCACCTACCGCTCAGTGCTGGGTACACACACCTCGCTCTCTAATTGGACNCACACTCACCCACACTCACCCCCTCCCCTCCTCCCACACACTTGCCGCTCGGCGGTCGGTCGAGACAAGCTGATTGGCTGCTGCGGGACACTCCGTACTCGGAGGGCGTGGCAGAGCACAAAAGGGGCGGGACTTGCTGGGACTGCCTACGTTTCCATGGAGACAGTGAGCTGCAGGTGAGTGTGATCTGCTGCATGCTGGGAGGGACAGTCTCCTCCCACTCAGACCTGCCCAGTGGTTCCTGATTGGTTGTAGTTTGTACCTGTCTCTCCCCCCGAGGGTCTCACCTGTGCAGACGACCTGTCGTCACGTGACCTCACTCGGCTCGGCTACATCTCCCACATCGAGCTGTCCACCTTCCTGCTCACTCTGGGTGTCCAAACCAAACGCACCCGCCCGCCGCGCCGCAGGACCTGGGGTGCGCTTCATTTTTACATCACTGTTTGAACGCAGGTTTGAGACAGCACACAGAAGGCTTTAAACCAATAGGATGTCAGATCGGTTAGAGGAGGCCGCTGATTGGATGGTTGGTGCAAGTGACATCCTTCACTTTTGTTCTAATGGTGCTTTATGTGGTCCA
>NW_007579521.1:111578-113171 GCF_000690725.1 Stegastes partitus | reverse complement strand
GACGGACGGACAGGTTTTTGTTCAGTGACTCCACCTTTGGTCTTTGTTTTATTTCCACCCTAAGTTTCCATGGTTACAGGTCTGTTTCCGTGGTTACAGGCCCTGCTGGTCTTCCTCCGTAAGGTGGTCTTTCATCAGGACCAGAACCGAATGTCGCTGTGGAACGTCTCCATGGTGATGGCACCCAACCTGTTTACCTGCCGTCACCGTGGCAACAAGTCCTCAATCGCTAAGCAACGGGAGGAGATGGAGGAAGCGGTGGGAGCAGCTCACCTGATCCGGCTGATGATCACGCACCAGGACCTGCTGTGGACTGTGAGTCTCCGGTCATACCTGCAAAGCTCAGGTTATACTGCCCCGCCCCCTCAATGACATCACTGCTGTCTGTCACAGGTGCCCACCTTCCTGCTGTCGCAGGTGAGACACATGAACCAGGCGTCCAATCAGAGACAGCTCGGCCTGAGCAGGACAAAGAGACGACTGCTGAGGAGGAGGAACGACAAGAACGACAGAGACCAGGTGAGACAGAGACCGGGACTGCCACAGAACTCACCTGCAGATTGTCGGAACCAGAACCCCCGGACCAAGTTCTGTCTCTGTGCAGGTCACGGAGCTGTGTGAAGGCGTGATCCGGGTGCACGCCCCTCGACACGCCAAGGTTTCCATGGCGATACAGCTGGAAGAGCAGATGACGGCCAGAGACGTGACGTCACGCTTCGAGTGCGAGAACACGTAAGACACGTTCTGTTCACCAGGACACGTTCAGCAGAACGTCATTGATCCTGCAAGATCTGACATTTAACCTGTCTGTCTGTCTGTCTGTCTGTCTGACCATCAGTCCTGTTCAGCGTCTGTATGAAGTCGGAGGAAACATCTGTGAGTCTCACTGTGACATCATCAAGACATTAACACCTGCCTCTCTGTCTCTAACCTGTCTGTCTGTCTCTAACCTGTCTGTCTGTCTCTAACCTGTCTGTCTGTCTCTCAGGTGAGCGCCGTCTCCATCCAGACTGCGTTTTATTGGACGTTTACAGAGTAAACCCTCACTGTGATTGGCTGATCAAACCGTGACGACCTGTCTGTCCCTCCCACCTGTCCCACCTGCTCCCTGATCAATGTTATTGATGAACTGACTGATTGTTCACTGTTGATGTGAAACCCTATTAAACCTGTGATGGCGCTCTGTCTCCCCCTGCTGGTCATTGCTTCAACCTGCACACTACGCTCAGAAGCAAAACTTCAGTAAACGCTCACCACAGCTGATCGATGAACACACTGATTGATGGGCTGCTCCTGGTTCAAAAGGTGAATAAAATGTTTTATTTCAGTATGAAGCAGAGCTGTGAGTCCGTTTGTCCACTCTGAGCTCCTGTAGTTCATGAACACTGGAAACAATCATGCGTGTGCTTCACAACACGCAGCTCTGCTCATGAAACTGAACAGAACAACAACAACAGTCTCTACAGTTCACCTTTACACAACCAATCAGTCAACACCTGGATCACATGACCGCTGAGGTCATCAGGCCACGTTGCAGTCAGTTCGCTCCGTGTGACACAAAAACATGACGTCATTCGAAAAAATCCGTTCAAA
>NW_007579521.1:106577-110969 GCF_000690725.1 Stegastes partitus | reverse complement strand
ATGGTGTCCAGATGTTAGGAGCAGCTGATGGTGTCCAGATGTTGCTCCTCAGCAGCCATGGCGGCGGCCTGCAGCGTTTCCGTGTCACTCTGCAGTGGGTTCAGCTGTTTCCTCTCGCTGTGCATGTTGTTCTCGTGACGCTTCAGGTCAGACGCCTGAAAACACAGAGTGACAGTGAACTCAGCACAGACACTGAATGTTCCCACACAGCTGTGAACACCTGGGAGAACCAGCATCGCGACGATGGAGATGGAGGTGACAGACACCAGGATATGACATCACCGATGGAGAACCGACCGTGTGATGATGTAGGAACAGGAGCATCAGCAGTACCAGTAGTACTATACGCAGTATTAGCAGTATTATCAGTAGTACCTTAGCGAAGGCCTTGGTGCAGGACGGACAGACGAAAGGTTTCTCTCCTCTGTGTCTCCTCTCATGATCCTTCAGGTGAGACTTGTGTTTAAACGCCTGCAGACAGGCAGACAGGTGAGAGACAGGCAGACAGGTGAGAGGCACACAGGTAGACGTGACACAGCAGACAGACAGGTGAGCTCACCTTGTCACACATCTGACAGGCAAACGGTCGTTCGTTACTATGAACCCGTTCGTGTTTTTTCAGGTCTGGAGCTCGAATGAACGATTTCCCACAAACGTCACACCTGTACGGTTTGAAGCCTGTGTGGATCTTCAGGTGTTCTGGAAAACAAAGGTGGAGGCAGAGCCAAACACGTCACCACAGGTAGCATCAAAAACATCACAAATGGCATCACGCTGTCATCACAAAACCAGCTGCCACCAAACACCTGTGTGATCAGGTGAACGTACCTGGGGACAGGCGTGCTGAGGTGTGCTCCTACCTTTCAGGTGAGCGTGGGTGGTGAAAGCTTTGGTGCAGATCTCACAGGCGAAGGGACGCTCTGCTGAATGAAGCTTCTCGTGTTTCCTAAAGACACAAATCAGGTGTGTTGCTCAGGTGTGCTGAGCGGTTGCATTTCCCCTTTAGTCCATCCAGGTGTGCACGTACCTGAGTCTGCTTTCGTCCAGGAAGGTCTTCCCACACACCTGGCAGGCGAGCTGCTCTCTGTGTCCGTACAGCAGGTATTCAAACTTCATGTCGGTGGTGGCAGTGGACCACCCCGGCGGCTGCTCGTCCTTCACCTCCCCCATACTGTCTGCAAACGTCAGCGTCTGGGTGGCGTGATGCTCCGCCCCCAGCTCCTTCGGCTCTGCCTCCATCTCCGTCACCACGTCCTGGTCGTAGCAGGTCACCTGGAGGTGTCACACAGGTGGTGTTTGTGCATGTCCTCGTGTCTGTGAGCTCCGGTTTAAGGTGCGAGTGTGTGCGTACCTTGTGCACGTCCTCATTGGTCAGTTCTTTCAAGATGGCCTCCTGTACACGCAGCGCAGCACTCGGAGACTTGTCCAGCTCCTGATTGGTCGATGCATCCACGAGGTCATCCGTGGTGGGCGTGTCATCGTGCTCGCCAAGCACCTGCACACACAGCAGTCAGAGCAGGATGAGAGGAAGCAGCGGTAAACTGTGATTGGTTATTGATGGCTGATCAATACCTCAGAGTCAGCAGCCAGCTGGGCCTCCGGCGGCAGCGCCATCTTCACGATGTCGTACGGAAACTTCTCTTTGTCCTCCGAGGACACGTCTCGTTTCTATGGAAACAACAACACATCATCACACAGGGGAGGAGCTGGAAAGGTTAACAGTGTGTGTGTTACCTTTACCTGTCTGCTACCTGTGTGTTACCTTTGTGTGTGCGCTACCTGTGCGTTACCTGGGAGCAGAGTTTGTCGAGGAAGCGGATGCCGAGGATTTGTCCCGAGGACATCATCAGGTTGACGTCTCTCTTCTTTACGGAGATCTTGGCTGTGTACATGTAGTTCAACACCTCCTCAAAGATGTCGGAGCGGATGAAGTCGATCTCAATCACCGACGAGTTGTCCACCTGGGGAGACGCACAGGTACAGGTGAGAGGAGGTACACCTGAACAAACAGGTACAGGCAGGTGTGTGTTGGCACGGCACCTCGTGTTTCTTGAAGAGTTTTTTGAAGTAGTTGGAGCAGGCGGCGAGCACGCAGCGGTGAGCGCGGAACTTGACGTCCTCGACCACCACGGCGATGTCGCAGTGCTCGCCCTCCAGCCGCTGCTCATTCAGCAGCTTCAGGAAGATGCTCTTGTGCTCGTCGTCCACGTACTTCACAGTCTCCGCCATCTGAAAACTCAGGTAAGACATCAGGTGTTCAGCATCATCCCAGAGCGCTGAGGTCAGTCCGAGCTGGAGGCGGAGTCCTGCTACTCGTCACTGATCTTATCCACAGATGTTCATTCAGCTTCGGATGACGCGACAATAACTGAGAGGAGGGTCCAGGCTTATCACCTTAATGGACTTAGGAGGAAGAACACATCTGGGTTCTGGTAGAACCCGACACCAGATCAGTTCTACATCCATCCAGGTGTCTCCGTCTGAACACTGGACCTGGTTCTGTTCATGTCCTCTGTCAGCAGCTGGTGGCATCAGTATTATGGGATGTCTCATAGTGGTACCAGTTTAATGTCTATGACACAGAGTCATAGAAACAATCACTGGTACCGTGGATGTGGTTCTGGTTCTGATCGGTCACCAGAGGAAACTTTACAAAGTGCATTCTGGGTGAAGGTTCCAGGCTCATGTCAGCACGTGTGATGGCGGTTGGTCAGAACCAGTTCTAGACGATGGAAGGACCGTTTTACCTCCAGAACCAGAACCATCTGTAGACAGGACTCACTCTGGTCAAACAGTTTTCCAGTATTGCCTTCAGACTGAGACACCTGGATGGATTAAGTTCCTCACTAAGTTCCTATCCGTCTGCTCCAGTGGAGGTCCGAGACAAAAACCCGTCCAGAATCTGTCTGATTTAATTCAGCTGGTTCGGGATCCTTCTGATTCACCGAACTGACACGAACCTAAAACTCACGTTTTTCCATTTTTTCCTCACGTTGTTATAAAAAGAACTAAAATGTGTCAGATTCTCGGGCAGCTTCTGAACGTGTTCCTCCGTGTGTTTCTGAGCAGCAGCGGCCCGCCGACACGGACACTGAGCCTTTAAATCAGACGCATTCTCAGTGGAGTTCTGAACGGTTCGGTCCGTCGCAGGTGTTCTGGACAACAGAACCGTCCTCAGCCTTCAGGAGTTCATGTACCTCTTCTACCGCGGACACGCGCACGGGAGCGTGTGCACGCCTTCTGAGGACTGAACGGAGAGACCGGCAGCAGAGCGGCGGACCGGTACCGACCGACACCAACCGGGCTTCAGCCGTAATCCTCCACAGTCCCGTCCAACCCGGGACCCGGGCCGTTAGCGGACACCGAGTCCCGGTTCGGGCTGCAGCTCATTTAAACCGGGATGACACGGGCTAGGCTAGCGGGCTAGCAGCGGCACGGCTAACTTTGACCGAACCGAACCGTTCCAGCTGTGGACCGGGAGAGGACAGTCGGTGAACCGGGGCTGTCTGTCGGTGAACCGGGGCTGTCTGTCGGTGAACCGGGGCTGTCTGTCTGCAGCCGTTAGCCTGAGGGAGCTAACATGCTAATTAAACATTGAATACCGGAGCCGTTACCGGCGGATAAACCGCCTGCTGCGGACTCGGTACCGGTCGCAGCGGCGGCTCGGTGCCGGTGGCCGCCCGGCCGACCGGCTGACCGGGTGACGGTGGCCGCGGACAGTCCCGGTGAGACTCGGTGCTGCTGTTAAATGGCGGCCTGCTGCTCCGCTTTCACACAAAATGGCGTTTATCCGGTTTCTGTGTCCGGTACCGACAGACTCAGCGGCTGCTCGGTCACCGAGACGCGTGCCGGCTCGCGGACCCGGCGCTCCGCCGTCCCCGGGACCGAGTCGCAGGCACGCGAGCAGCGGCGGCGACACGGAGCTCGAGCGGCCATGAACGGCTCGAGAGCGCGCAGACATCCTCGCGGAAACGGCGGCTGGAGCGGCGGCCGCGAGGAGCTCGAGCACCGGGAGCGGCTCTTACCGTCACACGGAGCCCGGGACAGCCGCCTCCTCTGGGTGTGTCTGGCAGCGGCACCGGGAGCACTTTGTCCGGTTGTTGTTGTTGTTGTCGCTGAGAACGAGCAGAGCGGAGGCCGCGCTTTGCGCCAGCACGCACACACTGCGGCGGCACGCAGGCAGCGCGCCAAACAACACGGAGCACGGCCGTGTGCGCATGCGCCCTGCTCGTGAGGACAGGCCTCAGACTCTGCTCTGAAACGGTTCGAACCCGGCCCGGTACAGACCTGGAGGACCTTGAGCAGACTCAAGGCCTGGAGAGTCTGGATGGACAGAAGGCCTGGAGAACCTGGACCGGACCGGATTCAAGGCCTGGAGAACCTGGACCGGAC
>NW_007579521.1:104357-106237 GCF_000690725.1 Stegastes partitus | reverse complement strand
GGCCTGGAGAACCTGGAGCGGATCAAAGGCCTGGAGAACCTGGTCCGGACCGGACCGGACTCACGGCCTGGAGAACCTGGAGCGGATCAAAGGCCTGGAGAACCTGGACCAGGACAGTTGTCAGGGAATCAGGTGTGCTGCCTGGCAGGTGTCGTAGCTTCATGATGCTCAGGAAGAGGTTCTGAAGGTTCTGAAGGCCCGTCAGCAGTGGTTCAGTGTGTCTGGGAGCGTCGGCGTGTTCTTCAGGTCTGAGCTAAATAATCAGAGTTTCAAGTACAGCTGAGAAGTCAGAAGCGGGTTCTGCTCTGAGCTCTGAGCTCGGGGGGACCAGGAAGTGAGGCCCGGCTGGTCACTGTGCAGGACCGCTGGCGGGAGCAGTGAATGGTCTGAGTTCGTTTTATTGGTCAGGTTGAGCAGTTGTTAACTGTACACAAGTGACATCAGTGCTGAGACAGCCAATCAGGAGGAAGATTTAATGAGACACTACAACAAGTTCAACAACATGTAAAAATAGATTTAAATTAAAAGTTCATGTCTAAGCCCCGCCCTCTCTGATGTAACAGACTGCTGCCACGGCAACAGCAGAAAACCACTTCCTGTGCTCGCATCAGAACTGCACTACCCACAATGCCCTACGCGAGGCAGAGGCACAGAAAGAAAGCAACAACACAGACTGTCCTAACGATGAATAATTACTAATCAACATGTCATGCAGTGTAAATACAGGAGGAGCTATCGTATCGATCACCTAGCACCATTGATTACATATCAGGTTAGCCTCTAACTCAGATCACACGTCTCAGTCCTGTGGCAGGGGGCGGAGCCAGGTGAGCCAGCAGCCAATCAGAGCAGCTCGTACTGCCGCAGGTGCATGCGCTGGATGATGTCACGACAGTCGTTGAAGACGCGGCGGATGTTCTCGGTGTCGACGGCGCAGGTGAAGTGAGGGTAGCAGTAGTGCTTCCCGTCGCCGCTCGCCGTGCTGATCCTCTGAAACATGACGGACACGTCAGTGTCAACACGCTGCTTTAGCATGTCACATTTAACACGTCACTTTAACCCATTATCAGGAACAATGTGTGGCAGGGGGCGGGACCACATGACTTCATCCAGCCAATCAGTGAAGGTCAGGTTACATCACAACACAGTCACTGTGGCCTCCGACCAATCAGGAGTGAGCCAGAGTGATGGTTAGACTCGAGTCATAAGCTCCATAAGTGTGACTGATGATTTGGAAAGAAATGTTCCTGCATTTCAACACGTGTGTTCGTTTGTTCATGTTACTCAGACGTGTTTAACGTCGGTGGCCCAGACCTCCAGGTGTGTTAACGAGCATCCTGTAAAGGCAGGAACATGTCAGGTAAACACGTCACTATCAACACGTTAGATTTACCACGTCAATTTTGATATGTTAATTTAAGCGTGTTAGTGTCAATGCGCTGGTTTAACATGTCGCGTTCAACACGTCAGTTCTAATGTGTGGCTGCATCAGTGTGTCTCTACCAGAAACTCGTCTCTGATGAAGAACTTAGCTCTGGTCACTTTGGGGTCTTCATCAGCATCTGGAACAGCTGGAACCACACAGTCATGAACGTCAGCAGCCGTGTTCCCATGTTACACGCGTGTTTGTACATGCATGTCTTCATATGCGTGTGTATTTTTACCGTCAGCTGGAACCTGGTAGTTGGTGTATTCAGGAAAATAATCCTCCAGTTTAGATTTTCCAGCCAGAATCTTCTCAGCCAGCACGTCCTGTTTGTTCAGGAACAAGATCACTGAGATGGTCTTCAGGAACCTGCAGCCAACCACAGAGCAGAGAGGGTTAACTGCAGCCAATCACAGAGTAGAGGGTTAGCTGCAGCCAATCATAGAGTAGAGGG
>NW_007579521.1:100678-103327 GCF_000690725.1 Stegastes partitus | reverse complement strand
AGAGGGTTAGCTGCAGCCAATCACAGAGTAGAGGACTAGCTGCAGCCAATCACAGAGCAGAGAGGGTTAGCTGCAGCCAGTCACAGAGCAGAGAGGGTTAGCTGCAGCCAATCACAGAGCAGAGAGGGTTAGCTGCAGCCAGTCACAGAGCACAGGGGGTTACACACTGAACCTGTTGGTCCAGATGGATCTGAAGAGGTCCAGGGATTCTCGCAGCCGATTGGTGGAGTTGTCCTCTCTGATCACCATGTTGTAGCTGCTACTGGCAGCGACGAAGATGATGGCGGTCACATCTGCAGACAGACAGACAGACAGACCGACCGACCAATCAGCTCTGCTGCTTTCTTTCATTTCTCTTTCGATCAGTGTTTTTCTCACCGTTGAAGCACTGAATCCACTTCCTGCGTTCGTCCCTCTGTCCTCCTACATCGAACATACTGACACACAGACAGGATGCTGAAGCTACAGTCACACAGATTCTCGATGGAGTTCTGAATGGTCTTTTCCTCGGATCTGACCCTGACAACAGGAAGTGGTTAAAAATGTGTCAAACACTCACTGGAAGTTGACTTTGTCCACCTGAAACCGGGTTTCAAAAATGCCTGAAGTCAAAACTCTGCAGCGCAACAAGTCCTGCAGGAGAACAAGAGAAACAAGACGAAGAGATTAAATCACTTTACGTCAACCCAGTCCAAGCAGTCCGCCCGACCTCCTCAAACCTGCTGGTTTTTAAAATCTACAACTACTTTAGTGTATTAAATGAAGCCATGCAAAGTTTTAAGTATTTCTCCTCAGAGTGGATCCTGTCTACAGATGGTTCTGGTAGGTTCTGGAGGTAAAACGGTCCTTCCATCTTCTAGAACTGGTTCTGACCAGCCACCACCACACATGCTGACATGAGCCTGGAAAGTTTACCCAGAATGCACTTTGTAAAGTTTCCTCTGGTGACTGATCAGAACCAGAACCACATCCAGGGTACCAGTGATTGTTTCTATGACTCTGTGTCATAGACATTAGACTGGTACCACTATGAGACATCCCATAATACTGATGCTACCAGCTGCTGACAGAGGACATGAACAGAACCAGGTCCAGTGTTCAGACGGAGACACCTGGATGGATGTAGAACTGGTCTGGGGCCAGGTTCTACCAGAACTCAGATGTTGTCATGCGTCTATCTGCTGTACTGATGAAGTTCTGAGGCTCAGAAATGATGGAAAAAGTCCATTAAAGTGATCAATCTGGACCCTCCTCTGTGGACTTCAAGGACCTGGACCTCTGGAACATTCACAGTCTGAAGGTAGAACTCTGGTCAGCAGATAAAGGTTCTGCAGGTACAGAACCAGATGTTCTGTGGAGGTCTGGAAGCTCTTATTGGTGTTTAATGGAGCGACCATGAGTCATCCTAAATTCTGGAGCCTGATTGGTTGTTTTGTTACCTGGTCAGTAGGTGTGTAGTCAGTCCTCCTCACTGAGTCCAACCTGTCCAGGAAGCTGCAAGACACAAGAAGGAAACATCTGGATCTGGTTTCAGCAGCTGTTCATTCAGTCCACCAAAGTTAACTATCTGCTGGTTGAAGAAGCATTCTGATTGGTCGCTGGAAATTTAAATGTCACTGTGTTTGTAAGGACCAGGTGCAGGTCCAGGTTTAGGTTGATGTCTGGGTTTAGGGCCAGATCAGAACCAGACTTAGATTCAGATTTAGGTTCAGGTTGAGGTTTAGACACAGGTTTAGGTTCAAGCTTAAGTTTGTTCTCAGGGTCAGGATCAGCTCAGAACCAGGTTCAGGCTTAAGTTTAGGTTCAGGTTCAGGCTTAATCTTAATTTTCAACTGAGAACCAGATTTATGTTCAAATTTAGGTTCAGGTTTGGGTTAACATTTAGGTTTGGGTTCAGGTTTGAGATTAGGTTGAACTTGAGCTTGATGTTTAGATTCAGGTTCTGGTTTAAGTTTAACATTAGGTGTAGGTTTAGGTCCAGGCCTAAGTTCATGTTTACGTTGAGCTTGAGGTTTAGGTTAACCCTTTATAGGGCGCTCATTGAAATACTTGGAAACTAAAATGTTCAACCCTGGAGTGTTATTGGTTTATGTAAGAGGGCAGTTTTTCTTTTTTGACTTTTTAAGAAAGTTTTCGATTTAGACTGCAAATCAAAGTCAAAGCAGTTACCATACCACATATAACCACCTCGGGTGTAAAAGAAGTCCAGACAATATGTGTAGAAATTATTGGAAAATTACACATATAAAGATAAAGGAACATTTACTTCCAAATCACCAGGCAGACTTACAGAACTTATCACACTTAGGTCAAAATATCCTTCTGGCTCACTGTGATTGGTCACATGCCATAGTGTGATGTAGCCTGACCTTCACTGATTGGCTGTATTAAGTCACCTGATTCTGCTTCCTGTCATTTTTGAAGCCCGCGGAAGTCATACATGGTTCATGGCCCAATAAAGGGTTAAAGTGAGAACCAGGTTTAGGTTCACAATTAAGTTTAGGTTTAAGTTCAGGTTCAGATTTAAGTTTAGGTCCAGATCTAAGTTTAGGTCCAGATCTAAGTTTAGGTCCAGATCTAAGTTTGGGTGCAGATCTAAGTTTAGGTTCAGGTTCATGCTTAAGTTTAGGTTCAGATCTAGGTTTAGGT
>NW_007579521.1:97173-100248 GCF_000690725.1 Stegastes partitus | reverse complement strand
AAAGATAGGGATTTAAGTATATAATAATAATAGTAGTAATAATGATAGTAATAACAATAACAATAGTATGTACGTAAATGGTATGCAGACGTGTCTTACTACTGGGCGCAGTCGATCAGCTGATATTCGTTGGCGCGTTCGTAGCACGCCTTCACACCGTCGTCTTCCCACAGCTTCTGAGCATGCTCAAAGAACTCCTGAGAGACAGACAGATAGTGAACTCAGGTGTAAAGCGCCCCCTGCAGGAGCCAAGTGGAGCCATGACAGTTTGGAGGCCTTACGATCTACTTCATGACAACACACAGTTTCTGACAATAACCTTACGTTAATGGATTCCCTTTGATTTCTGGACACCTCAGTGTCATTTCACACACGTCTCATAGAGAGCAGTGTCTGGAGGCCAGGTAGCTTCGCTGCAGTCACACGTGTAATGTCACTTAGTTACAGTATGTGGCCAAAAGTATTTGGACACCGTTGGGCACCAACAACATATCAATCATATATGCTACAACATTCAGTTGTCCACATACTTTTGACCAGGTAATGTATCCTGGTGAACTTCCACCGCTGTGTGATAGAGAGCATCCTCACCAGCTGCATCACTGTCTGGTATGAGAACTGCTCTGCTCTGACTGCAGGGCTGAAAACTGCCCAGCACATCACAAGGACTCCACTCACAGCCACTGAGGGCGTCTATGGGAAACGCTGGCTGCATCGAGCTCGCAGCTCCTCAGAGACTCACATCACCCCAACCACAGACTGTTCAACCTCCTGGCCTCCGGAGGGCGCTTCAGGAGCCTCCGGACTAAGACCACCAGACTCAGGAGCAGCTTTAACCCCCCTGTCCCCCCTTCACACTCCGCCCCCTCCTCACTAACCAGATATTCATGTAAATGCCATAGTTTGTATATATCTATATATATACTGTATATGCACTTCTGTTTCTTTGTACTTGTACACGCGTGATGCCCATAAGGTTGAATCTAGTTTATTTGTTCCAGACGTCACCATGTTGCATGAACATGTAACGCTGAGTCGTCCACGTACTTCTGGACGTCTGATTAATTCAGTCAGATGGTTCAGTGAAGACGTTTGAGGTAAATCCTATATCAGTCCTACTAATCACAAGCATTCAGGTGTCCACATACTTTTGGCAGGTGGTGTGTGATAAAGCATCAAGGCCTGCTGACACGTCTGCAGTCACCTGTCTTCTCTTCAGGAGACTGCCTCACTGTGACGCTGTTTGATTGGGCGGCAGTGACAGCACTTTGAAGTGTGTGAGTCTGCTCGACCAATCAGCAGCAGCGTCACAGACAGCAGCAGAAGAGTTTAGAGACGCTTGTTTTGTGCGTCTACGGTCCTCGGAGACGGAGCTGTTTGGATAATGAGGCCTCAGGTGACACACAACGAGGCGTGTTTCAGTCTCAGGTGAACTCGTTACATCATGTCATTAACATCATTAAAACAAACAAGCGTTCAGCAGGTCTCCTGGTGCCGCTTTAAAGGAACCTGTTTAGTCCCAAACTGTTCCACATCAGGTCACCTGCTAGTATGAAGCTCTGCAGGATAGCGTGAGGCCTGTGTGTGCAGGAACCACTCACTGCTCTATAAGGAACCCTGTACAGGAGAACGTCACTGGATCAGCCTCTCAGGTTCCACTGTACATCCAACAGACTCATGAGTGACACAGGAATATCCCAACTGTTGACACTTTTGTAGATTCATTTCCAGGTTTTTTCACGTTTGTGTTCGGCCCTCAAAATGTGAATCTTTGCATCTGAAGGAACCAGGATGGTACCAACAGTCATTTTGTATATTTGTGTAATTTGATTTTGTCCTGATGTTCCTACACTTTTGCATTATTGTCTTTGCTGCGGTGACAGTGCAAACGTGGGATGATTAGAACCTTGTGCTGTGTTATGGAGGTGCAGGACCTGAGCAGGCAGAAGCTGCTCTGAGCTGAGGGTTAGAGGAGAACGTGGGTTCACATCAGCCTGCAGCATTCGTAGCGTCTCTGTGTAACTTTGAGGGGATTCAGGAAAGAAACAACAAAACAGTGAGTTTTGAGGCACAAACTACAAAACCTGACGTTGACTCGACTGCTGGGAAGCTGCATCAGAGGTCTACATTCTGCTGGACCTGATCACCCAAATATTCATCCACTGGTTAGTTTCCAGGTTTAGGATGTCCTGGACACCAGTGACCCTGTGGAACCTGATGGTTCTGGCCAATCAGAACCTGCAGGGAGAGCTTTAACACCCTGGAACAGAGCAGCTAAAGATCCACCAGAAGCAGAGAGACTCTCAGCTGGAAACCAAGTGGAACCATTAAGGTGGTACCAGCTGAACTTGCTCACACACACAGCAGATCCAGATGTTGGTTCAGCAGGTACAAACACCTAAGTGACATCACAGCACACACACCTCACCTGTGTGTAAATGTGTGTGTGGTACCTCGGTGTACTCGAAGTCAGACAGCGGCGCGATGCTCCTGATGTAGTCGACTCTGAACTGGTTGCTGGGGTTACCCAGAGGGATGGGCGGAGTCAGCGTACTCATGGCAGACACGATTGTCTGAAACACACACACGCGTGCTCTGATTGGCTGTCTGGACTGTCAGTCATCAGCTGTGAACAGATGTGTGTGAACGCCTGTCCAGGTGATAGTCTGGACCATCCATTACATACTGACTGACCAATCACAGAGCGGCTGTGCCTGACGTCATGCTACAGTGAGTCATGTGACCTACCACGATGGCGTCCTTCACGTTCTTCCTGATGTCCTGAATCTTCTGCTGCTTCTCTCTGGAAAACAACACCAGAACCCTGGAACCTGCTCAAACTGGGCTTCATCAGAACAACATACAGAACCTGCAGTGGCCTCCAGCTGTGCAGCTGTACTCAGAGCAGCAAGAACAGACGGGTTCCTCTAAGAACCAGCGGTCAGAACCATTGAAGAACCTGCAAATCACTGCAGTGAAAAACAGTTTGACTCACTCAGCGTTGAAGCCGTCGACGTGAAGAATCCTCATCTGCTTTACAATAGTGCTTTTACCTGATTCCCCTGCACCTGCAGA
>NW_007579521.1:94422-95763 GCF_000690725.1 Stegastes partitus | reverse complement strand
ACATAACCAACTGTAGCCTGTAAATAACCAACTGTAGCCTGTAAATAACCAACTGTAACCTGTAAATAACCAACTGTAACCTGTAAATAACGAAGTGTAGCCTGTAAATAACCAACTGTAACCAGCAACTAGAACTAATGAATAATCAACAAGCACTAGTAAATGACCAACTGAAACCAGTAAAAAACTAACTGGAAACAGCTGCACCTGGTTTATATTAAAGGTTTTCTGTCGGTTCAAACGACTTGAGAAGAGTTTCAGAAAAACAACGATTTTCTGGTAAAAACCGAAAAACAAATGTGATATTAAATGTTCGACACCTGTGTAGTTTTACTGAAACATAACTCTGAATTTGACTTGGGAGTATTTCTACATCCAAGTACCGCTACTCTTACTGAAATGAAGAGCTAGAGTACTTCCTCCTCCACTGCTGAAACCAGTAAACACAGTGTGAAAGCAGCTGGTCCAGTTCAGTCCCAGTTTGCTGACCTGCTGCTGTTGGAGTCACTCGTCGAGTCTCAGCAGGTCCAGATCGGTCCGTCTCTCTGTCCGTCCATCAAAGTCCACAAGACAAAAACACACAAGCAAAAACCAGCTCCTCAGCCAATCAGCATCCACGTCGCTGCTCCAGTAAAGACCAGTCCAGTTAGGTCCGGTCAGGTCCGGTTCAGAGGGACAGAAGCGGGACTCCTGCTGGTGCTCAGATGTTGCTGAGCAGTGAAACACCTGAGCAGCTCTGCCTCCTCTCATTAGTCGTCTCTGCTGTCTTTGGGGATTTTCACTGTTTTTCCTCTTGTGTCATTTTGCTGCCTGACGACCAGCAGCTGATTCACAAACACAAACCAGCTTCCTACTGGTTCCAGTCTGGACTCTGTCGGACCAGAACTGAGTCTGGACCAAGAAACATTGACTTCAGTAACCCAACTGTAACGGGGTCAGACTCCAGCGTGGTACCATAGAGGCTCATTTCATCTACAATAAGATCAAATGAAGAAGGAGATTCATCACAGCTCTTCATGTTAAACTACGTTTTTCTTCTCCTGGTGGAAACGTGCTTCCAAGCATTCCGTCTATAACAGCAGTAAGTCCAGCCTGTATCGTATCACCTAAACGTCACATGATTCTAAACTGCATCACCTCAAGGTAATCGCATTACTTCTAAGCAGAGCAGCAGAGTAGTTCCTCTGAAGATCAATAATTAGTCCTTTATAAAGTTTAGATTTAAAGTTTAGCCTCCAAAGTAGAACCTCAAAGAACCAACGTGAGTCCAGCTGTGGTTCCCACCAGTCCACCTGCATGAACATGGTTCTACAATGAGCTGAGAGCAGCAGAACCTTCTCA